>NC_056729.1:866086045-866253545 GCF_019279795.1 Protopterus annectens
ATGAACACATGTGCATAATCTGCAGTATTGTGGGTTCGTACTGTTTTACTGAAATGCTGCTCCCACCCTGTACCAATGCCACAGGTGTGGCTACTGACATCACATCTCTCATACAACTATGTAGGTTCCTCTGGTATAACTCTGGGGCAGCAGCCTGTAGCTGGTGAATATGGTGTTTTTTGTTCAGGTTTGCCAATACACAGGCCATGTTATGGCCATGGTATTTGCCATGCACACATTTAACACACCTACCCATAATGCATGCTGTACATGTTCACTTATTGTTGCTGTTAACTGCACTGCATCACAGTGGTCACCATGGTGGCATATCTGAAGGGTATGTAAGAGTCCTGCAATATAACTAAAAACCTGTCATTGCAAGATGTGTGCACAGAGATGAACATAAGGGTGGGACAAATGGCCTACAGTAGGAACATGTCTGAAACATCACCCTTATACAGTGCTACAACAGTGTATATACCACTATTACAATGGCAGCTGATACAGATCTACACAACAGCATATCACAGTACCACATTCCACAACCCTTACAACTTGTAATGTGATCCTAACATGAGCAATGAATGTGTAATATGGAATCCTATGTTAGGACAGAAAATATGGGGAATACATACATTAACAAATACTGGAAGCATATGTGTGCACACACTCCAAATAACATATTGTGGAAGCAGCTTTTGAGGTACTGACAAGAATCACTCATCATGAGTATTCACCTTCCATCAAGTACAGGTCCTCAGTGTCACACCACAAAATGGTCTGCTGTCCAAGATGTATGTCCATCACATTTGCCCACTCACCTACAACAGAGGCAGACGTGACTTGTACACATCTTACAAACCATGGAATACATCCCATATCCAACAGGTAGCACGCAGGAGTGGGAGATGTAGCCTTACCTCACCATTGCATATACCATGGCAAACAGTGCAGGCAGTCATGTATGTGACGAGGAAGTATGGGACAACATTAATGTAGAAAATAAACAGATGGCCATCCAAGACAGATGATGACACATGTTGCAAACTGGTCATGGAGGCTGCCAAGAAAACATGCTGCAACACTGAGGGAGTTGCAGGAATGTCTAGCAAGTACTGGCTGTGCAGTACCTTTGTCGACAATCACCTGGACTCTGCATAAGTGTGACCTATGGGTCAGGGTAATCAGATGGGAAAGTTGTTCCGTAGGAAACATCATCCAGGGCTCTCTACAGGTAGCTTATGCATAACATCAAAAGTCCCCCAAAGCATATGTTGCAATGTATAATGGTGTGCCAAGACCAAGTTCAAAACCTACAGATAGTATTAATAAAGGTACATGTGCTGCACAAGCAACACCTCCCTCCACCTCAGGCCCATCACCCCCATCTGTACCTTGCTGGTGCCAGTGTACACCTGTATGTTTGCCGTTCATTAGCAGGGACTAGGCCGGTAGACATGGTGTTCTGAATTTGGGACACTGCAAAGTGACACTCGTGTGGCCCATAGTTGTCAAGCATCTGCAAAAAGGTTGAGGATGGGGAGGGGTGTCATCCTGAAACACAACAGTGAACTGAAGCAGATATCCAAAGCTCACTAAGAATGGCTGTATCTGCACACAGTCAAGGTCATGAATTGTAGCAGATATAACCCTGACTCTACTGCAATAGTGAAGGCACTTTCAGGATTAGTGACTGATGTAGTACACTTAACTGTTGATGCAACAAACCATTATGTTAAGGGTGTGCACACTTATGCACCCACATATTGTATGCATCTCAGTCAGCATGTGCACAGCTAACACATTTATGTGATACTGCATTTGATTGCACAGGTCATATGCCAAATACCAGGTTTGTGTAATGTTAACATATGCAGTATTGTGTCCCCATGGCATATCAGGGAAGAGGGTGCCATGTCAATAAGGGTGTGTACACTCCTTATAGCCACAGTAAGCTTTGAGGGTTGTCAGTGTAATTGTATTTTATTGCTCATACATGCACCGCTGATGATGAGATCTGCAAATCAGACATCAAGCATTCACTATTTGCATCTGTCCTCATATCATCCCAGATATGTGTCGGAAACACATAGGGCTGTGAGCAGCAGAGCAAACATAACTGACACACATATACACATTCAGCAATGATGTGTACACCTTTGAGGCATGGTACACAGTACATGCCAGTGTGCCGAACAGGTGCACAGCAATACTGTGTACATGGGTGCAGTGTGTTCCAGGGAAGAGGCATCACCTACTAACACAACTCATGCATCACAGAGATGCATAATGCTGATAATAGGGATTGACTATAGCTGCAGTGCATGCTGTTGAGTGCCATATGTCATGCATGTTGACAGTTGGGTAATGAGAGGTCTGTGTGTAATGTCTTTGTGCAACCTCACCTGTAAGTGTGTGTGTGTGTGTGTGTGTGTGTGTGTGTGTGTGTGTGTGTGTGTGTGTGTGTGTGTGTGTGTGAGTGTGTGTACAGTTAAGCAATGATGTGCAGGTCAGTTAAGCAATGATGTGCATTTCTTGTTATCCCCTCACAGGTGATGAGGTGGGTCAGGGTCCCTCCTGCAGGCAAACTGATGTTAGTGACCATACAGACTCTGACAATGATGATAAGTATGGTAAAGCACAGGCAGGGTTGTCAGGGGCTGAAGCTGTGCCATCGGTCGACATCCCACTGTTCTCCACCCCATCCCTGCACACAGTCACATTGCCTATACATACCCCATCACCAGTGGCCATAGATGAGGGACAGTTGGTGGGTGGTGGCATGGGACAGGATAGTGTGGTGACTATGGCAAATGTGTCTAGACACAGCAGCCATAGCCGGATGACTGGCGAAATTCACACAGGCAGATGTACAGGGGTGATCATAGGACGGCTTGTGGTCATCATGCCCCTGGCAGAAGTGCCACAGCAGGTGTCACCAGACACATGTTTTAGGCCATCATGGAGGCACAGGCACGTATGGAAGGTTATACCAGACAGGGTCTGAGGCTCCAGAGTGCTACTCATTTTGCTGTTATTGACAACATCCGTGATCTTGCAGGTGCCCACCGTTATTTTGCAGAGGCCCTGGATAGACGGTTGGGTGAGATGGTGGGAATCCTCGACCGTGCATTGTTTGTGCTTGACCATATGGTGGGAGTAGTGCGGCAACCACATGGACGTAGGTCAGTAACATCAACTGGTGGAGGTCAACGTGGACGTGCAACAAGTCAGTGCCACTCCTGTAGTGGCAGTACCAGCATCAGCACTGCAGGGGGGGCACTGTCCATACCACAACATAGCAGACCACATGCATGTGGCCCTGGCCGGTCCCAAGAGGGACCTGGATCCAGCGAACATTTGTCATCATCAGGGGAGAGTACCATATCTGGCCTTGTACCTGGTAGTGCCCTTGGAACCCCTAACAGGCACAGTTCTCATGTTCGTGACCGGAGACAGTGAATTGCACACCCTGCCTGGTACAGTCTGCAGCTGTCCAACAAACCTCTGCAGCTGTCCAACAAACCCCTGTATAGGGCAGCCACATGGCATAACTGTGTGCATGCATACACACACACACATCGCTAACACAGCTAGGGCAAGCCCATGTCTACACACACCACATCTGCACAGCCCAATTAATAATAAACCCCCCTAACACACACCCTTGATATCAACCAAACGCATCAGCCTAGGTCTCTGGCAAACCCACAACACACCCTGTGCATATGATGATACCTGTGCCACATCCCTGTCATCCATAACATCGATGCAAGGACAGGGTAATATGGTTCTGATGCATAAGGTGAATGTACTAAGGTGTACCAATGTAATGCTGTGTAACATGTTTTCAGCACTAAAGTTTAATGCTTACATGTCAGGATATTTAGCTGTCTAGCCATGATGCACTATAGCTGTTATTAACACTGAATGTTTGCGGTCTCCATAATGGATTCCATTTGTGTTGTAGGTGCCTATGTGTCAGCAGGATGTTGGTCTGCTATTGTTTCCTACAAGGGGTATGGCACTGTGGTGACACCTTGACTGTGCCATATCCTGGGTACAGCTGAACACAAGTCACAGGTCTGTACAACAGATGTTCTTTGTGTTTCACTGTTGCAGTCATCACACTTGGGTTATCTGCCTGCAGGTAGCCCTCAGTTGGCCAAAATACCAGAGTATTAGCATTTCTGTGTCAGATGCTGTCACTTCTTCTGTGATGTCAGGTCATCTGGGGTATAAAACAGGCAGCCAATGCCATTACATCAGTCTTTCTTGCCGAGGAGGAGCCCGATGCAGAAGCAGTTCGCAAGTGCTGGTTGGCTGTTACCTGAAATTTTCATTTTCAAGTTGATTATCCTGAAGTCTTCTAAAGCTAAATACCCCATTGGGATCCTTTTTTCTTGCTCTAACTGATGTCAGAAAAAGTTAACAATTGTCTTGCCTGTGGAAAGCAAATACATCACAGAGATTTTCATTCTTACTGTGTCACCTGTTTAGGACCAGACCATGACGTCCCTCGCGGTCGGTTTTGTGCCTTGTTTAACACCCGGACCATTCATCATTGGGCTATCTTTGTCACTAAATTCTTTCGCTCTCATTCTCCGTATTCCGAAATGGCTTCAATAAGCCATCTGACTACCGATCTTCTGAAAAAACATAAAGATAAAGACAGAGACAGACTGCATAGATCCAAAACTGCCGACAACGCTTCTATTTAGTCACCAGTCTGCTGGTACTCAGTGAGGTGCCTTTGCAGCCCCTGATGCCCACTTGTATGGATTCTCAGGCCTCTGTTGGGACCCATTCAGAGTCCAGTATGCCGCAAGATGCTTCTTCAACTATAGAACCAGTAGATGTCTCTTCCTTGGATGGGTCTGGAGCTGCTGTGCAGGCACCAGCTTCTAAGGGTGTATTCCATCCTATCAATGTTCAAATCAGACCGACAACTTCTTTTTTAGCTAAAACTAATGAGTTTCATAGGCCCAGAGTACGCACTACGCCTAGATAACCAATGACCAAAGTGCATGGTCAAGCTCCCATGCCACAAAAACAAATGCTTAGAATGGCAGAAGACCTTATTACACTAATTAGGGGAAGGCAGCCTTCCTCTGCTATAAGACAAAGAAGTGAGTTACCTTCTGATTCTGCAGACCAGGGGTCCAATGACCCTGACCCTTCTGATTATCAGGACATGCCTTTATCAGCTTATGAGTATTCAGATGCAGAAGAATTCATTCCCTCTGCTTGCCCTCCAGAGGATTTTTCTTTTGGTGAAACCTTGCATACCTTAAGAGAGCATTTCCACTGGGAATGCCAAGACTACCCTCAGTCCAAAAAGAGACTCAGAAAATGTTTAGAGTTGCCTCAGCACAGGCCTCTAGCTATACCCCCTGTCCTGGATGTTGTAGATGATGTTTTTTTATGGAAACCAGTCTTACTCCAGGCACATTAGCCCCAGCCCCTAGGAAACCTGACAGGTACTACAGAGTACCTGATTCCCACAAGTTTCTTTTCAGAAATTGTACTGCTGATCCAGAGATCATTTCCCAGGGACCTAAAGGTATTAAGGCTACTACAGCCAAAAATCCTACCCTTTCCGACAGGGATTCCAGAGCTTTAGACAGATGGGGTAAAAAGGTATATACCTCTGCAACTCTTGCTATCAGGGCATTAAATTCCCAATTTCACATGCTGAAGTACCAGCAACATATTATGGAACTAATTAAACTGTTAAAGAATTATTACAAGTGCATCCACCTAGATTCAGTAGGCATTGCCCTTCAAAACACTGCTCCTTTCCAGCCCCTTCCAGGCCTTCCCAGACAAGACCCAGGGGAAACAGGCCACCCATACTACAGTCTCAGGGTATGCAGAAATCTAAGCAATGGAGTACCCTCACCCCAAAAACAGGGAGTGGTAAGCCGCCCCCCCCTATGGAAAAAGTTCACAATGACTTCTCAATTCTACTTTTCAGCCCTGCCCAAATGCTTGTGCCCCTAGGAGGAAAACGTGCCCTTCATGCAAAAAACTGGATGTCCATCACTCATGGAGTGGGTCCTCAACATTGTATCCCAGGGGTACAAATTCTACTTCCATTCACTGCCAACCCCAAGCGGGTTTCCAGACCTTCCATCAAACCAATGGGCAGAGGCTCAAAAGCAAGTACTTTCCATGCTCAATATCAGAGATATTCAACCTGTTCCAGTAGAACAAAGGGGGTAAGGGTTTCTACTCCAGACTTTTCCTGGTGCCCAGAAAATAGGGCTCTTGGCGCCCAATCCTGGATCTTCCAATTCTCAACACCTTTCTGGTGGTCCCAAAATTTAAGATACTTACCCTGCATCAGCTTCTCCCTATTTTAGCCAAGGATGCCTGGTTAGTCACTCCAGACTTAAAAGAAGCTTATCTGCACATCCCCATAAGGGAGTCATGCAGGAAATATCTACGTTTCAGGGCAAGGTCTATGCACTATCAGTTCTCTGCATGTCCCTTTGGCGTATCTACTGTGCCCAGTGTATTCATAAAATGCCTGGCTCCAGCCATTGCATACTGCTGGCAGAGAAATATCCAAATGTACCCATATTTGGACAACTGCCTGATTCAGGCAGACAGTCAGGAATTGCTGCTTCAGCACCTGGCATTTGTAAAAAGTCTTCTCACTTCATTGGGGTACACCATCAACGAAAAGAAATTCTCAACTGGTACCCAGTCAAAAGATTGTATTCCTGGGACAAGCTTGGACACAACTTCCCAAATGGCATTTCTCACTTCAGAAAAACAGGTTTATCTGACAGACTACTTCAAACAAATGGCCACCAGAATCCAGCTATCTGCAAGAAAAATACTGCAAGCCCTAGGGGTCATGGCCTCATGTATTCTACTAATTCCATATGCAAGACTGCATATGAGGAAACTTCAGTGGTACTTAAAAAGTCTTTAGTGCCAGCATTCTCAGGACCTGGAAACAGTCATTCCTGTGATACCTTGTCTAAGGACAAAGTTCCTCTCTTGGGCAGACGCATGCATCCACAACAAGGGACTGCATTTCACTCAATCCCAAACCGCCCAAGCCCTGACAACAGATGCATCAGACTATGCATGGGGGGCTCACATGGCAGGCAAATGCATTCAGAGCCACTGGAGCACAAGACAGATTCTCCTGCACATCAATCAAAAAGAGATGCTAGCTGCTCAGAATGCTCTGACAGCTTTTAAATACCTAATCCTTCCAGGACAACTGCTGACAAAAACAGACAACACCACAGTTATGTGGTACATAAACAAGCAGGGGGGAACCCATTCCTACCCACACTGCAGGTTAGCCATGGCCCTGTGGAACATAGCCTTGAGAAACCAGGTACATCCACAAGCTCAATTCCTGCCAGGCAAACAAAATTCACTGGAAGACGGCTTAAGCAGAAATCTCCTAGACCCACATGAGTGGAAATTGGAGCCCAACACCTTCAATCTTCTGATCCAGAGGTGGGGGACACCAGAGGTGGATCTCTTTGTCTCCCCCCGAGAACCACCAGTTAAGCAAATACTGCACCAGGAACCTTCACAGCAGGGCCTGGAAGGTGGATGCCCTATCCTATCCATGGGAACACTTCTCAATCTATGCCTTTCCCCCTCTGCTCCTTCTCTCAAGAGTGCTACTCAAGATAAAACAGGACAGGCCAAGGGCAATTCTGATTGCACCGGACTGGCCATGCCAGCACTGGTACCCACTCCTATGCAGCCTGACAACAGTGCCACCCTGGCACCTACACCAGACTCCTACCCTGCTGTCTCAGCAGGAGGTATGGATTTTGCATCCACAATTGCAAACCCTAAACCTTGCAGCCTGGGTTATCCCTTGAATACCCCACCAGCAACCCTCAGCAAACAGGTGCTGGATGTCATTCTTGAAGCCAGAAGGCCTAGTACTAGGAAATCCTATGCTGAAAAATGGAAAAGATATTATTCTTGGACTCAGTCAAAAGGAAAGGACACAGCAGTGCCCTCCTTACCTGTAATCCTGGATTACCTAGCAGAGCTACTCCACAGAGGCCTTTCCTTCTCCTCCATTAAGATTCACGTCTCTGACATCTCGGCTCATTATAATACTGAGCCACCTCTGTTTTCTCACCCTCTCATCAAACAGTTCCTGAGAGGGGCTAACAACTTAAGGCCCCCAAGGAGAGCACCCACTCCTGCCTGGGACCTTAACTTTGTACTGGAAAAGCTCACACTTCCCCCTTTTGAACCTGCTGCTTCAGCAGAGTTAAAATTCCTCTCTTGGAAAACAGCCTTACTTTTAGCCATAACTTCAGCTAGAAGAGTGTCTGAGTTACAGGCACTAATGGCTGTGGAGCCCTTCATTATTTTCCATGCTGACAGGGTTTCCATCAGGACTAACCCATCCTTTATGCCTAAGGTGATGTCCAGTGTGGCTCTAAACCAATCCATCCATTTATCAACCTTCTTCCCTAACCCTCAGAATAAAGGGAAATGATCTTGCACTCTTTGGACGTGCACAGACAGCTCAGGTTCTACCTTGATAGGACTAAGCCTTTCAGAAAATCTGACCAGCTGTTAATCAGCTTTGCTTCAGGGGCAGAGGGTAAGGCCATTTCAAAACAAACCATTTCCAAATGGATAGCACACTGCATCCATTTCTGCTGCAAGAACAATGGAAAAACAACCCCTCAGGGGGTCAGAACACATTCCACTAGGGTTACTTCTACCTCTACAGCATTTATCAGGGGAGTCCCTACCAGGGACATTCTGGAAGCTGCAACCTGGAGTACTGTACACACCTTCACCAAGCATTACCACTTACCTATCTTTTCCAAATCCAGGGCTGCTACAGCAGTCTTGCAAGGCCTACTAGCCAGCCCTAACACTTCTTGACTGCCTCTACCCTTCCTTAGTTTTGGGAATCAACCCAAATGTGATGGCTGCAACAGTGAAACATGAAGAACATAGTACAGTTGTGTACACTTACCATAAATTTAGATGTTCAAGTGTATTCATTGTTGTAGTCCTGGTTTCCTTCCCTCCTGCCCCCTAGCTTTCTCTATCTATCTACCTCTTCTTTATGGCTATTCCTAATGGCATTGATAATTACTTTTTACTGGTGGTGTTCCCCACCATATACTAGCTACGTAATTGGGGGCTCCTGACATTTGGGGCAAAAACACTGATGTAATGGCGTCTGCTGCCTGTTTTATACCCCTGATGACCTGATGTCATGGAAGGAGTGACAGCATGCGATGCAGAAATACTAAGACTCTGGTATTCTGGCAAACTGAGGGCTGCCTGCAGGAAGATAACCCAAGTGTGATGACTGCAACAGTGAATACACTCAAACATCTACATTTATGGCAAATGTACACAACTGTACTTTACTGCATGTGCCACATGCCTGATAGGTCAGAGGGGTGTATATAGGTGAGTGCATGGTGGCTGATGTCAGCAGCCCTTCTACAGTGGACAATGATAAGTGTACTGGATGGTACACACCACATGTTTATGTATAACACACACACACACACACACACACACACACACACACACACACACACACACACACGCACACACAGGATTTGGTGTTAATGCAATACACAGAGAATACTGTACACATGGATGTATGTACTTTTGCAGGGAACCCATTTTTAGCCTATGTAATTCCACCAAGACAGAATAGGCACAACATCACATCGGGAAATAATCAGTCTGCTAGTTTAATGTAATTGACGATGGTACTGGCAAGGTATATGTCCCCTTCCCCAATGTAGTGCAATCCTCGACTTGGTAAACATAGGAGTGCTGCTGTGTGTGGCACAGCCCTACCCTTTGGAGGGTGTGGGGTGGTGTAAAACCGCAGATAGTGTGATTGACAACTACTTAACCTGTTAACATAAATTGCACAGTATTAAATCCGACTAAGCTGGGGATACACACAACAATAACCGCAATGATGGTGGCTGTGTCCACAAGATCCACACCCAGCTATATATACCAACCCCAGTATCGCTGTACAGCTGTACAGTGGGGAAGAGGGCATTTACACATCTACTGCTAGTTTTGATGGAATGAATTTCCATAAGATGATACCTTTGAAATGTTAGCATTTGCCCATCAGTTCTCCGACAGATGACCTCCTGGGACATGTATTTTCTGCAAGCTGAAGTAGATCCCTTCACATACACACACACACACACACACACACACACACACACACACACACACACACACACACACTCTTATTTAGCAATGCTGAGAGAAGAACCTCTAGCTAGGTACTTATTGCTACTAATGTGTCTGATCTTAATTGCACACACCACACAGCTTTTAGGATGAGGTGTGTCCCAGGTTACTTGTTAAGTGAAGAACATCACCAGACCTTGTACAGTACGATAATGGGGGATGTACTGGTTGTTTATGAACACTACATAGTGTGGCCTTAACCACTCTGTATTCAACAGTACTTGTTCTGCCTAACAACAAAATAAACAGCCCTTGCAGGTCTTGAACCCTGTACACTACAGACACAGCAGTTAACCACTAAGCCATCACAGCTATGAAGATTTTTGTTGTTTTTTCCAATATATCTGTCAGTACACATACTGAATAGTAGTGAACAACTGCTTTGACTTCTACAATTGTGTAGTACTTGTTAGTGAAAATATTGTTGAATCAGTATGTTATTATATTTATATAAACATATAGGTTCATAGGTGGGTACTAGGCTATCTGCCCGAAGGCATTTATAAGCCTAACCAGAATGTGTTGGCTTTCACCGCCCTCTTAGATTAGTTCCATGTGCCTCTGTCCAGCAGAGCCACTGAAGTGATCCTCGAGGTAAACTTTGTTTCTCATCCACTCGTCAAGGTTTCTTTTGAAGAGTGTTAGCAAGGAGCTTTGCCTAATGTAGATTGGGATCTTGTTCCAAAGCATGGGACATCTCTAGGACAGGAATCTATCCCTCCAGCACGTCCTATTTATTGTTGTGGTGAGGTTTAGATCCCTAGAGCGAGTAGGCTCAAGGGGATAAGGTTTTCTTTAGGTGGAGCATGTCCATCAATTCTGGGTTGGACATGACCTTGTATGTCAGGCAGAGATCACCTCTGAGTAGGCGGTATGCAACCGATTACAACTGGAGTTTCTTCAGTCGAGCTGCATAGGGCATCTGTTTGATGCCATTGATCCTCTTGGTGAGGTACTTCTGTGGTCTTTCCAGCTGTTGCAGGTGTCTTGTAAGGTACATCCCAAATGGGGCGTTGTACTCTAAGATGGGTCTGATGAGTGATGAGTAGAGAGGCACAATGACCTCTTTTGATCTGGATGCGAACCCCTTTTGTGATTAGGTGGGCCACGTAGAAGGATTTTCTAACCACTTTGGAAATGTGATTATCAAAGTTGAGATTACTATCTACTTGGGTCCCCAAATCCCTTATTACGTCTTCCATATTTAGGGGACTACCACCTATGTGGTAGTTTGTGGGTACTTTGTTTTTTCCAAAGGGGATGACTATGCACTTTTTGGCATTTAGCTTGAGGCCATGACTTTGGCACCAGGTATCCATCTCAGTGAGACCCTTTTGGAGGATGTCTGTGACAGCCAGAGAGTCAGTTATAGCCCCTAGTTTGCAGTCGTCTACGAACTTGGTCAGCCATAGTCTTCCTGTGCTTGCCTGTACCTCTGAGAAGTATATGCCGAACAGGAGGGGTCCTAGGACTGAGCCCTGGGGAACACCACTTGTAACCGGTTTAGAGACGGACCTAGCTCCCACAACTCTCACCATGTGGGTTCTGTCTTGAGCCAGTTGGCAACCCATCTTGTGACATAGGGGTTTATGTTCAGGCTGGTGAGCTTGTCTATAATACCAGAATGGGGAATGGTGTTGAAGGCCTTAGCAAGGTCAAGGTAGGCTGTGTGTACCACCTTTCCCTCGTCTATAGCCTTGGTAACTGTGTCAAAGAAGTCCACCAGGTTTAGGAGGCATGATCTGCCCTTAAGAAAGCCAAACTGGGTAGGGTCCAGTATTTGGAGGTTCCCAATGTCTCTGTTAATGAGTTCCATGATGATGTGCTCCATAGCCTTGCAGACCAAGCTAGTAGCCTTATAGGGCAATAGTTCCCGGGGTCTGTTGAGGCTCCACCTTTGTGAAGCGGAATAACTGTTGCTGTTCACCACTCTATGGGTATGTAGCCTGTGGAGAGGCTGAGTTTGAACAGTGGATTTAGGTGAGGGTTTAGTTCGTCTTTGAGCTCATGTAGGACGCAGCCTGGGACACTGTCCGTTCCCATTGATGCTGTGTTTTTGGCTTTGGAGAGGGCTGTTTTAACCTGAGTGTCTGTGATTTCAGGGACTCTACATTCTTCTGGTATGGTTATGGGCCCTTTTGGGAGTGAGAGGGGGGTGAAGTTTGTGCTGAACCTGTCTGCCAGGATGTTGGCAATATCCATCAGTTCGGTGTATTTTCTGCCATTCTACAGTAACTCGGAGCAGATCTGAGCATTGCCACTTAGATTCTTGACATAGCTAAATAATGCATTGTGGTTATCTTTGGAGTCCTTGGCGATTTTTCTTTCAAAGCTCGCCTTGGATGATTTTATGAGGGATCATAGTTTCTTGCTGATACTGATCAGGGATGTCTTCCCTTCTTGGGATTTTACTCTTTTCTGTACTAGTTCCCTCCTTCTATTGTATAGCTTGTTTATGGCAGGAGTCCACCAGACTGGTTTCCTTTTCTTGGAGGAGTGAGTCTTGGTTTTGCTTGAGATGGCACAATCCATGCATTCTTGTAGCTGCCCGTAGAATGCATTAGTAAAGGATTTTGCAGCTTGGACAGTGTCATCCTTCAGCATGGGGGCTTTAAAACTTTTCATCTCGGTCTTAAGTAACGTGAAGTTTGCTTTTGAAAAGTTTTTCATGGTGGCTTTCTTGTCCGGGGGGTGGGGGTAGAATATGGATATCCAAAGTCATTTGTTTATGGTCAGATCTAACCAGCGAGGGGTTGACCTCTGGTGTGGAACACCGGTCACCTATGTTGGTGATGACCACGTCCAATATATTGTCACCTCTGGTGGGAGTGTTGACCAGTTGAACCAGGGCGTTTGAGTTTATAAATTCTAGGAAAAGTTGGGCAAGGGAGTTAGTACTTGAGTAGTTCTCCCAGTTAATGTTTGGGTAAATAAAATCACCCAATATTAGGGTGTTTGGTAGGACCTTTATGTTTCCCAGTGTTTCCAGAAATGTGGAATGGGGGTCCTGGGACATGGTGGGTGATCTGTAGCAAGCTACAATTTGAAATGCAGTTTTGCCCATTGTTAGTTGCACGTGGATGATCTCTGAAGCATCGTGCTGTGCCACTAACCTGCAGGTGTGGGTATCCTTGATGAATATGGATATGCCCCTGCCTTTTGTATTTCGGTTTGGGTTCTTTGACTGAAATGTATGGTATGAGTTGTAGCATGGTAGTGCTGGGGTGCTCTCTGGTAAATAGATAAATATGGTGGGATACGTCTGGGAAGGTAAATACAAAACTCATGTTTACAAATAACAAGGATATGTGTATATATATATATATATATATATATATATATATATATATATATATATATATATATATATAAACACATATGTAGATATATGCATCTGTATACATCTGTATATTGTTTATATATATATATATATATATATATATATATATATATATATATATATATATATATATATATATATATATATATATATATATGTATCTATATACATCTGTATATTGCTTTATATATATATATATATATATATATATATATATATATATATGTATATATGTATATATATATATATATATATATATATATATATGTATATATATATATATATATATATATATATATTCACTTTATAATCCCAAAATCCTGAAATACCGAATATCAGAATTTCGAGACCATAAAGCCGAAAGCTCTAAATACCAAAATCCCAAAAGTGCGAATTTTGAAATCGCGAATCCTACACTAACCAGATACCACACCACCACACACATACACAAGCACACACCTTCCCCCCACACACAAACACACAACCCTACACTACATACAAGCAGCGGGGCAAGCCCACTGCACCCCCCACACCCCCTCCTACTTAAATATACTAACTCCAGGGTCGCACTACACAGACAAACATACGAAAACACCACCGCACACCTACATTTCCCTTCACAGTCACAACACACATTAAAGCCCCTAACCAACACCCTAAAATATACATATTTACCTGAACTTCCATGCAAACACCGCAACACCAGAAGCGCTACTTCAACATCTCCGAACGTCGGGATTTTTAAATTCGCGCTTCTGGAGTTTCGGTATTTAGAACTGTCGGCTTTATGATCTCGGGATTCTGAAATTCGGTATTTTAGAATTTCGAGATTAGAAAGTGTTCCCATATATATATATATATATATATATATATATAGATATATATATATATATATATATATATATATATATATATATATATATATATATATATATATATATATGTATGTATGTATATAATATATATATATATATATATGTGTGTATATGATATATATGTATATATATATATATATATATATATATATATATTTATTTATTTTTATTTATCATTTGTTGACCGGGAAAGTCTGACTAGGTTCCACAGAGCCTGTTTTCAGCGCGGAGGCCCGGGGAGAAATGCTCCAGATGCTCCATATATACATATACGTATATATATATATATATATATATATATATGTTGTTGTCTTTCGGCTTTTTCCAGTTAGGGGTTGCCACAGCGGACCTCCGGTCCACTAATGATTGGCAGTAGATTGTCATGAATGCCGAGGTGCCCCTTCGATGTTCAACCTTCAACGAAGGCACGCCCATTTAAGCATGTCTTTCGAACGCCCACTCAACCGCGGGGAGGACATGCAGACTCCACACAGAAGGCACTCCCCGCACTCCAGCCAAGAATCAAACAGGAGAATCTCTTGCTGTGAGGTAACAATGCTACTGCTGCACCACCGCGGCACTACTAAATGTATATATATATATATATATATATATATATATATGGATATGTGCATATATCTATGTAGATATGTATATGTATATACACATATATGTATAACATATGTCCATAACCTGTAGTGGAGTCATACCTCAGCACCAATAGTTACAACCTCTTAGTGCAAGGGGATGTCATGTAAGTATTGCAGGTATAAATGTAGACTGTTGCTACAGTAACAAGGGTTGTCTTAACAGAAATGTGTGGGAAGTCACATCTGATATTGACATGTATGCCATCAGTTACTGACAGACATAAGATCATCATAGTGCAGTACCACACAAATCACAGTAATGATCCTGTGGAATACTGCAGAGATATGGCCAATAAATGTGGACAGTATGACACATACTGGTCAGTCCAGAGGTATACACAGAACTCCTTAGTGCAAGACGTGTGGACCAAGCCTGACAAAGTGGATGTTTACAGCCATGTAAATGGGGATATCACAAAAATACTGTAATAGATAAGCTCACACAGTTTATGCATTCACACACTCCTGTCTGTCCTGACACATATTAACTGGAGGAGCAGAGGGCACAAGCCCACATACTACCCACTAGTTGGTGACATACATCTGTACAGCAGCCCACTGCTTTGTCAGAAATACACAACAGTTATGGTGGCCCAGTACATCTGACAAATATTTGGACATAACATCACACTGGGAAAATACACTGAGCTGTTAGGCATGTCACAAAGCACCGTGCAAACTACGGGCAGACTGCCACAACACTGGCCTATGTTTCTTATGGGGGAATACACATGTACTTGCAAATATAGCAGGCTTTACAGGGATGTAACAGCACGGAGTAACAGACACCTCTGTGAAAGTGCATACCCACAACCAATCTGAACACAGCCACAGTCACATATGGTAAGCCTCATTAATATTACAGTATATGGACTGTGTGAACAACACCATTCTCATATGTGCCACTCACAAACTAACCCTACATATACTGAGCAAACAAACAGTGTATTCTGATGTCTGATTGTGGTATGAGACATGTGTTGGTCTGGCCCTACAAACATGTACGCCGACAGTGTACCATGCACTGGAGCAGCATGCAACATCAGATAGAACAGGACCAAGAACAATGAGATCTACCACAGTCTGTACACATGCCAAGGTACATATTCACAATACACACTCTGTCAACAATCACCATAAGTACACAGACCTCACTACTGTACACACTACAACAGAATGTCCAGGTTTTGTCCTCAAATATAAGGCGTACTATACATAACATGTCTAGCAGTCTGATATCTCACTGGCTTGTTATCGAGTATGATATCAGTAAATAATGATGCATTGAGCATATGCACCTCTTACTGCATGACATATGTACAAAGGTTGACAGAGTTGTGGCTGGAGGCACAAACACAGGGCCAATATTGACATGTTGCTGTGATAAACTCATACATTTATGTATAACAGGGTTTGTTGTGACATATATCTTCTGAGGGATATGAAGTCACTCACTCACATGGATGTCACCATGTACTGACTGCAATCATCAGAGTATGCTACTTCATTTCTAAAGATAGGAAATGTGTGAGTAACACAACACATGTAAGACTCCAAACTCTGGCCAATCTGCAGTTAGACGTACAAGTGAGAGTTTCCTCAACCACATAACACTGTCATGCCTGATATTAAATCATGTAGAACAGCCATATCCACACAAATCCTGTTAAACCAAACTTTAAATGTAGAAGAGCAATACTTACATTCTGTCCCCATGTCTGGAACATCCCCCTCCTGTTTGTTGGCCTGTCTCCACAGTGTATGTTGTAAGAGGTATATCCAACTACCCCCTGTGATGCTGTTTGTCAAACACCCACATGAAGTCCTGCTCACAGTGAAGGAAAAGGGCCAACACCCACATGAAGTGCTTAGTTATAGGAGTGTGCTTCCATGCAATTGGCTATAGGAATGATACCACAGCTGTTCCACATGCAAATAGCAACTGGGGGACTGCAATTCATGCACAGGTCATCAGCTGACCATGAGCATCACTTACAAAACTCAAGCTGCTGCTTAAGCAAAGCAGATGTACTATTTCATCCACCAGAGAGGGAGTGAGAGAGAGAGAGAGAGATAGAGAGAGAGACAAAGTAAGATAGGAAGGGAGTAGGAGAGTAAGAGCCAAGCATGTTTGCGTAGGATCCATGGGTGGAGAGTGGTATCTGGGCATTATGACAGTTGCCTATATTGTGTACTAATCCATACTGTCACATGGTAATTGCACATGGCTGTACACATTTATGGCTGAGGATTGTCGACAACAGTCTCTACAATGTTTGGAAAATGTTGGCCATGTCATGTCGACAATGGGACATGTAGCTCTCCTCAATATACAGATGTAGTGAAACCCACACTGCAATGGATCCTGTCATTACACAATCACCCCAAAACCCACACAGGACACTGATAACATACACACAAACACACACTCACCAGTACTGAGTTTCCAACCCCTACCTGACTCTACATTGCTATTACATTGTTATGTAGTTATTGCACGCACCACGGAGCTTACATGTTGGAGAGCTGTCCAAAGGTATCTTTGAAAGTGAGTGACATCAGCAACAGTGATAAAGGGGGGAATAAGGGAAGTGCAGTACATGTGACTGTCCACAAAAGCAGGTATCAAGGAAGACACACCCACACTCTCTCAGTGAATCACACACATTATCACAGTTGGCAGGGTCAGGATTAGAACTCCTATCTAACTAGTTTTCTACACTACAGTATTACGCAATGGGAGGTGTAGTGAGTGTGAATTAAAAATCATTAATCTCCACACACACACACACACACACACACACACACACACACACACACACACACACACACACACACACACACACACACACTTGCCAGTACTGAGATGCATAGGTTCATTGCTTCACACGTTTGTAGTAGCTGACTGTGCCTGAAGGCTGTACAAGGCTAGGCAAATGAAATATCTCGGCATCAGGCTGCATGATAATGGTCTCCAGTATGGCTCAGGGGTGTAGTCCCTGGTTTGGTCCACACAGTTGGGTATTGTATTCACCATCCACTCATCTGGGTTACTGTTGTGGGTGGCCAGTGCTGTGCAATACTTGCCATGTATGTGATCTATATTCCATAACATGGACAGTGTCTGGGTTGTGCATGTCCCATATGCATGTTCTGTGATGTGTGGAAGTGTACTTGAGGTCTCTGGGGCATGTTGTGTAGACAGATTTTTATCATCTGATGGGGCATTCCTGACCTCACTTGGTGAGACCTGACTATGGAACTGAGGTCGTGCCTGCACCTACATTGACACCATGATACAGGTATTCAGTGGAATTAGTGGCATCTGTCCATACAGGGCATCTGTATAATGCATGGTATTCCCTTTGTGGCTTACATTTGCAGACTCTACAGTTGTTGCAGTCGTCCAGTGGGGAACATAGCAAAGGACCACTGTAAGCATCTATTTGGCTATTGTAAGGGATGGAACACAGTGCCATGTCCTTTTACTTGCTGGATAACACACAGTCAGGAGATGCTACACATCACAGTACATTCTGATGTCAGTGGCAGTGTGACAGTGTTGTGGTCAACAGGCATGTAGTCCACTGCAATCACACCATGGTTACTATCTGTGGGTAATATGCAGGGAACTACCAATATAGTGGTTGTTGCCTAGCCAAGTGTGTTTGTGTATGAGACATGGGTGGAGAGTGTTCTCTGAGTAATACAAGAGTTGCCTATATTGTTCACTGATCCATAATGTGACATGTAGGGCAATGGATTGTCTACACCAGCCTCTCTGCTGTTTGACATCTGTTGTCCTTGTAAGGTGGACATTGTGACATATAGTAGGTCCTCAATATAATAATTTAGCAAAACCCACCCCACAATGCATCTTGTCATTACACAATCACAGCAACCTCCACACAGGATACTGATGACAGACACACACACACTTGCCAGTACTGAAATTTAAATCCCTACCTAGCTATGTATTACTACTACAGTGTACTGCATTTATCGCACACAGCATGGAGCTTATTGGATGGATGTTGTCCCAAGGTACTTCTAAGGTGAGGAACATCATCAGCCCTTGTAAATACTGGCATTGGGTGATGTACTGGGTGAGAAATCCCCAAAATAATTTTACCCTAATCATACATTTACATTTGCCAGGGGTGAGGTTCATACCTCTATCTAACAACCTTTATAGACCATTGTGTTACACATTTACCACATGCACCACTGACCTGACATGGTTTACGCTTCGCAACAGATACTCATAGAGTGCATGACATCTGCAGGACTGCTAAAGTCAGGCTCTGAGATGTGTACGGGCTGTAAATGGGGCCAAAATCTTTGAGGTATATACACAAATACTTGCCACAGATGAGATTCAAACCCATAGCTGTGTAGTTGCTGTTACTACATTGTTCGCATTTATGGAACACACCACTGAGCTTATAGGACTAGACCTTCTCCAAAGGTGTATTTCAAGGTAGATGACATCAGCAGGCTTGCTAAAGTAGGGCAATGGGAGGTGTAGTGACTGTGAATGGCCTCAAAAACATTACTCTCTACACACACAGTTGCCATGTTTGTGATTAGAACGCCTACCTAACTAGTACATCACACTACATCATTATGCAGTTATTGCATGTGCCACAGAGCTTACAGGGATGAACCTTCTCCAAGGAGGTATTTCAAGGTGACTGACATCAGCAGGCTTGCTAAAGTAGGGCAATGGGGCTGTAGTGACTGTGAATGGCCTCACAACCATCAATCCCTTCACACACACACACACACACACACACACACACACACACACACACACACACACACACACACACACACACACACACACACACAGTTTCACAGCTGCCATGTCTGGGGTTAGAACTCCTACCTAACTAGTATGTTACACTACAGTATTACTTGGTTATCACGCATGCCATGGAGCTTACAGGGCTGTACCTTGTCCAAGGAGGTATTTCTAGGTGACTGACATCAGCAGGCTTGCTAAAGTAGGGCAATGGGAGGTGTAGTGACTGTGAATGGCTTCAAAATCATTGATCCCTACACAAACAAACAACACACAGAGTTTCACGGTTGCCATGTTTGGGATTAGAACTCCTACCTAACTAGTATTTCACACTATAGCATTACACAGTTATCACATACGCCACAGAGCTTACAGGGCTGAGCCTTGTCCAAAGAGTTATTTCTATGTGACATCAGCAGGCTTGCTAAAGTAGGCCAATGGGAGGTGTAGTGACTGTGAATGACCTCAAAAACATTACTCTCTACACACACAGTTGCCATGTCTGCGATTAGAATGCCTACCTAACTAGTACATCACACTATAGCATTATGCAGTTATTGCACGTGCCACAGAGCTTACAGGGATGAACCTTCTCCAAGGAGGTATTTCAAAGTGACTGACATCAGCAGGCTTGCTAAAGTAGGGCAATGGGGCTGTAGTGACTGTGAATGGCCTTACAACCATCAATCCCTTCACACACACACACACACACACACACACACACACACACACACACACACACACACACACACACACACACAGAGTTTCACAGCTGTCATGTCTGGGATTAGAACTCCTACCTAACTAGTATGTTACACTACAGTATTACATGGTTATCGCACATGCCATGGAGCTTACAGGGCTGAACCTTGTCCAAGGAGGTATTTCTAGGTGACTGACATCAGCAGGTTTGCTAAAGTAGGGCAATGGGAGGTGTAGTGACTGTGAATGGCTTCAAAATCATTGATCCCTGCACACACAAACAACACACAGAGTTTCACAGTTGCCATGTTTGGGATTAGAACTCCTACCTAACTAGTATTTCACACTATAGCATTACGCAGTTATTGCATGCACCACAGTGCTTATAGGGATGATCCTTATCCAAAGGTGTATTTCAAGGTGAATGACATCAGCAGACTTGCTAAAGTAGGGCAATGGAGAGTGCAGTGTGTGTGAATGGGCCATAAACCATTCCTCTGGAAACACTCACACACAATTTTACATTTGAGAGGACTGGGTATACAACTACTAGATGAATAATGACTTGTACTGTCATGTTACACAGTCATCACAAGCACCACAGACTATAGTGCTGAGAGCTTCCAGAAGCAAATGTCTATAGTGATAGTCATCGGCACATCATGTGATATTGGCCAATTGGATGTGTGGTGGCTGGGACAGGCCTCATGATGGGAAGCTCCTTATCGCTGTCTGTCTCTCTCTTCCCCACATTTCTGTTTGTGTATGTTTGACCTATTATAGTGTGTTGTCCTTGGATATATGTGCATTCCTATCCGATATATGTGATGAGCATGAATGGTGTGCAATGTGGTGTGAGTACACAGAAATCTGCGGCTGACAGATATGTATATTCCACTGCTGTTGTCAGGCATGGGCTTCATTTCTCTAAGTGTGGGAGCATGCCCAGTATGACCTTCTGTATTGAATGTGTTAATCCATTACAGGTAGGTTGCACTCCAGTGCAAGCATTTCTGTTCTACACCTACAGCTGGAAACCTGTTTCTGTAGGTTATCTGTAGATAGGTTGACAATATCGAGTCACAATGGGCAAGGGATAGTGGGATACTGTAACTAATTGTGTCTGTGCTGCTTGTGCTACATGGTTTTGGTGTTAGCAGAGATATTCAGACATATGTACTGTTTTGCATTGTGATGTATTATGTCATCAACTACTGACGGATAGACTTATTTGCTCACAGTAATTTCCTGGGGAATACAAGATGAATGAATCTGTGTCCAGTATTGTGGTCTGCAGCCTACATATTCTTGCACACTCATGCCATTCTGGAGGGGGAGCTGCAGAAACTTGCTGATGGGTCTATGCAAATGGTCCAGCACCTTGGTACTGTGGTGGCTGAGGATCCCCTGCTTGTACATCTATCGACATGACAGAATCGCCATATCCTGCTGTGGCCATACCTCTCAGCTGTACAGATTCACACAGGTTACACAGAGGCAGGGCTCATATATCCGCTCAGTTCCCCTTCACATTGTGATATACGCACAGGTTTGTAGCCACCCATTACTGGGTTTGCAGGCAGGGATAGTATGGGCACGCATCAGAGTTTCAGACTTCACACACTCCATGGCGTCCATGCTTCTACACCTCCCTCTGTTATTCCATCCTGTTCCTAACATTATGTGAGCGATATCTGATAAGTATCCCTATAGTTATCCCTTCATCCCAGCAGTATGTAGGAGTTGTTCCACAGTTCATGTAGTTGGACATGGTTGGCATGCTACTGGGATTTCTCAACATTGCCTTGCATTTGTGTTCTGTGGACTGTGTCATGTTGTTATTTGGGACTCCATGAGATAACATACACTGGCAGTATGGGTGAGTCACAGGCCTTTGACAGAGGACTGTAGGGAATTTGGTAGTGATGCAGGCCATCTGTAGCAGGCCACTGCATTCTGTCACTCCTACAGTCCCAGGCTGCAAGCCACTGGATTCCCCTAGAGTGACAGGGTAGGTGTGGGAGGTGTTAATGGCAATAGTTCCTGTCCTTATTAATCCATTGGTGTGGATGCTGGCAGGGTGCTGCTTATAGCTAGGGACACACCTGCATGGGACATCTCTTCAGCATGCTGCATTCTGTGGGTATTCCCATACAGAAGGGGGGGTCATACTGTACTCATTCTCAACAGCAGGGATATGACCTATGATGAACCTGTAGCTTATGGTTGGGTGAGCTGAGTACATGTGTGCTATGGAAGCTTCTTGCAGTTGACTCACAGATATACCTGGGACATTCCGTTTATGCTGGCTTGTGCAGGGACATGAGCAGTTTCTCAGTATTTCATAACTGTGCCTTTTGTGGTCTGCCAGTGATTGGCCAGACTACATCAATACTCCATACTACACAGACAACTAATGTGCTGCTAACCTGTATGTACAATTCTAAAGGTGTGTGCATTTTACAGTTACATTTTATATACTCTGTCTAAGATACTTCCACCTGTGTACTGTGTGTATGTCTGGGCCCACATTCATGACATGTCCATCTTTCAGATGGTGACAGATATTACATCTGAACAATGAGTATGGATTACTGCTGAATTGGGTCTTGCTGGGATGCATTGTGTTTGGCACTGCCGTTGTCAGAACATGGCCCTGTCATCAACAGTACTGGCCATAGGCCACTGGGACACAACCCTCCATGCCTACATGCTGACTACTTCCACACAATATACAACTCACAACAACCTAACGCACAGAGCCCTGCATATTGTACATGTGCAACAATTTATCTTGTTAATTTGGCCAGCTCAGGTAATCTGTGCCCACTGTTATTAAACCCACATGTACATGTTACTACATTTCTACATAGAATTGTGGGGGGGCACACCTGACAACTGTAAAAATTTGCTATGACTGTACTGGTATTTCAGGCACTCTGTTGGCTTCCATTTCATTCTGTATTCTGATTTATCATGCAGACTAGAGGCATATCAGTGGAGTACAGATCTTAGGTTTTATTGACCTACATTTCATTTTTAGACTTCATACCCTTCCAAAGTAACATCCAACTGCCTGACCTGTTGTGGTCTGTCTGTGTAGGTCTTGAGGGGGGGGCTGTTCTCCATTGCCGTCAATTGGAGGCCTTGCACAGCCTTTCTTTGTGGTCAACTACACCTGTCCTGCTGGCTGAGGCTGTTGTTGGGTATGTGAGCCTCACTGACAAGCATGTGTGTGTCCTATGGACACACATTTGGCCCACCACATGTCCTGCAGTGGGATTTGTCACCTTGTCTAGTACTGCCTACGATGCTGACACCAGTATTTGTTATGGATTTCATGCTGCCCTTATAGGTGTCTACTATCTGCTGCCATCCCATTCAGCCACGCAATTCTCTTGCATGCCCACAGCCGTACCATAGATACAAGTAGCAGAACATATTACTCCATTCAGCAATTGATAGGAAGAGTGACTTTCCTTGTGGCTGTGCCAGAATTGAGGATGCTGCTGGAGGGCTGACTATGTCAGATGCACATAGTACACTCCCCATACATGGTAAAACACAGGTAGTGTCATGTTTGGCATCACTTTTACTGTATGTGTGAGTCAGAGAGAGGTTTCATTGCCTGGGTTCCTACCGTGTTAGTGTATGTGCTATGCATTGCCTCTTTGCCAAAGCCTGGGCATACTGGGCACGTCTCCTTCTGCCTACATGGGCAGGCTCAGGTTGTTCCTCCTCCAAGTCAGTCTGTGGCTGTGTTGGCCTTGGCAATAGTGGGGGGCTGTGTGGCCCTGCCCCATGCTGTTCCTGCTGCAGTTGCTTCTGCAGGATCATATTGTGTAGCATCGCACATACAATGAAAATTTGGGTACATGTAGCTGGAGAGTACTGCAAGGCTCCACCAGATATGTTCAGGCACTGGAACCATGACTTGAGCATCCCAAACACGCGCTCTATTATGATTTTGGTTTGTGTGTTTGCCTCATTATGGAGTTCTTGTTCAGGTGTGTGTGCATTTCTAATGGGTGTCATCAGTCACGGCTCCAGTGCGTAACCAGTATCCCCCACTAGGTAGCCATATGGGATGTCACCACTAGCAAATCTCTGGTACAGCTGCGCTATATGCCAGATGTGGGAGTCATGATAGCTTCCAGGGCTGCCAGCACACACATTCATTATAATGTCCTGGGCATCACACATGACCTGGCAGTTGATGGAGGGAAAGTCCTTGTGGTTTATGTAGACCCTACCCCGCTCGCTGGGTGGTGCGCTGATATAGCCCCTGGTAGGTTACCCTGGGTCTGTACACTCCTCTCCTTCTCCTCACTGTGGATTGGTCATCAGCATTCTCATCCTTACCACCCTCAGCCTCTTCCATATATTGATTTAGGAGAGCAATGGCAGCCCCTATCATTTTGTTGTTTTTAGGTAAAATTTCCCCATCTGTGTACACAGGTGGTGTAGAGTTTGTGGGAAAAACCAGAGTGAAAGGTGTTTGCATAGTTTATAGTAGTGTGCTGGGCTGGACTGGTCTGCTGCCTGTGTAATTGGCTGATTCTGATACATTTCACCTGCCAGCTATGTTAGGTCTCCTTGATTACCTTCCTACTCTTGTTTTCCCTTCCCATTGCCTTCTCATTTAAGCCCCGGGGCGCACCACACAAACCCAGTGCTCAGATGTGAAAGGAGCTGCTATTTCCTGGTTTATTATTTTTTTTTTTTTGTTTAAAACCTGGTGCACGGCATGCACACCCATTTAGGCATTGTAAATATTGCTAGGCAGCTTCAGACATACCCCCTTCCTTAGCTGTGCTTAGCTAAGGCAAATACGGACCACTGTGCTCCAGCAGTCATGACACTCCCCCTCATGAGGTCATCTAGCTCTTAGGCTTAGGCCATGGTGTTATTGCACCTACACGGTTGGGTGCAAGCTAGCACTGAGGGAAAATCTGTGATTCAGTATCATTCCCCTCATTTGCATAGAACTAACTGCTTACAAAACTGATACTCGGCCTTCCCTCTTAGCAGCCAGTATTCCATGGTCTTGTTGTGTTATGCATGCCACTGAGTGTTATGGCAACATGTTGATTTTGGTTTAAAAGCTTATTTCTAGCTTTTTTCCTTATTTTAGGGCAGATCCCATTTGCGCACTGCTGCCTATGCTTAAACAGCCGAAATCGGACAAAAAAAAGTTATTGTTTATCATTTTGAAACTATTTTTCATGCCTATGGCCATATATTTGGACATTAGCATGCTTAACCCTTATAATACATATTTTTTTACGAGCTGTCATGCCTCCATTTTGTAGTTTGCAGAAATGTATTCAGCTACTGGCTAAATCTGGCTAAATACATTTCTGCAGTCTACACTATTCCTGCACGAATGCCTACCTGCTTCCTGGAGCACTAATTCACCTCATTTGCATGGTTTTCACCAGCAAATGAGGTAATTAGCATATGGGGGCTGTGTCTGTGTGGGAATAGTGCAGGAGCGCTCATGCACATCCTGGGAGCTCATTCCTGGATCGCACGTCAACCATATTGCCTGCAGCAGCTCTTGCACTATTCCTGCACACCATGCAGAGCTTGCTGAATCCTGGGGAGTATTTTCTCGTCAAAAGTACTGGCGTGCATTGTACAAAGCTGTGTACAGTGCACACCTGACTGCAATTCATAGGTGCTGACTGACTTTATGTGATTTTTCATTGCAATGATCCATGTCTGTGAATCATAGTAATGAATGACAGTATACCAAAAATATGTCAGAATGCGTTTATGCAACCTATATACCGTGTTTAAAGAACATCCTGGCCCAAACCCTACTGGACCCTCTTGCATCACTACAGCCAGAGACTGTACTTGATTATCCATCTTACTGACCACTACCTATTTTCTAGGTAACTAACAGTCTCACTGATGGCACTGAGTGGCAAACTATAGCCAGACAGAATATTTATTAGAGTTTTATGATCAAGTCCATGTTAAGTCTAAAAAGACTGCCCCAGTTTTGTGTGCTAGTCTTATGCTGTACTATACCTTGCAAAGTAGTTTATATTTGCTTACTTTTTTACAGGAGTTGTCCACCCATTCTTGACATTATTTTTGATAAAAAGCTTAGTAAGACGGCCCATTTCCATCTTGTGCTCAGTATTCTGGATTCATGCACAGCCATGCGAACAAGGTGAATACTGTGTCACCACATTACAACGTAAGCAGCTAAACTGTATGCTAACCAACCAGTCCAAGATGGAGTAGCTATTCAATGAGCTATAAAGCAACTGTGTAGACTTCAGTGCTGGATTTCCCTGCACATTCCAAAACCTATTGGAATACAGCTGTGGAAAGGAGTCTACACAGAAACAATGTTAGGGGCTGCTGTTGGTTTAATTCATGTGTCTGTACAACAGGCTGAAATCTGTGCTATTGCTGCTAATATACCAAGGCCAATAAGAAGAAGAGTGGTAACTTATCACAATCTACATGATGTGGAAATTGTAGAGCACTACAGGGTGGATAGAGACACACTACAGGAACTCTGCCATCTCTTGTAGTCAACTCAGAGCCAGGGCAAACCAAGGGAAACCCATTCCAGTGGAGAGAAAGATATGTGTAGCACTTAGAATCTTAGCTACTGGCACCTTTCAGAGACCAACAAGGGACATGCTGGGGTTGTCACAGCCATCAGCATCCAGGATCCTCCGTCAGTTTTTGAATGCTATGTTCCAACATGCTAGTGACCACACATATTTCCCGGTACTCCTAAGGATAGGGAAAGAAATATGTAGGAGTTCTACCCTGTAGTACATTACCCTGAAGTATTGGGTGCCATATATTGCACACATATAGAAATGAAGGCACTACCTGGGGAACAGGGAAGACTCTACATTAATAGAAATGGCTTCTACTCTGTTAACTGCCAAGTCATTTGAAATACCAAGGGAATCATTTTGAATGTATGTGCTGGCAACTGAGGCAGTTACCATGACTCACATATCTGACACACCTCCCAGCTTTATCAGATGTTCACTGGGGGAGGATATCCCACAGGGTCATTTGCTGCAGGATGCAGGTTATGTATTAGAACCATGGCTGATGACACCCATCAGAAATGCACGCACACCTGCTGAAGAATGCCATAATGAGGCACATACTCCAACCAGAAATAGTGTAAAGCATGTGTTTGGGCTGCTGAAGTTCCAGTTCCGGTGCCTAGATACATCTGGGGGAGCTCTGCAGTACAATCCATGGACATGTACTGAAATATTCAGAGTATGTGCCATGCTACACAACATCATCCTGAGAAAACAGCTTCAGTGCGATCAACAAGGGGAAGGAGCAGACATCCCACCACCAATGCCAAAGTCACCACAACCACATGCAGGTTTGGAGTCAGAGGGGGAAACAGCAGCTTCTATGGGTGTAGGCAGACATAGGCATGCTCAATATGCCCTTGCATTGGCTAAAAGACAACACATAGCACAGTCACTCACCACCTAAGGGCCTAAAACCTTCCTCCTACGCAAATGCATATAGTAACATTGCTGCCTGACAACTCACACAACCTTTACCTCCCCATATATTGGCTGTGTACTGCTTGCATCAGACAGAGTTAGCACTGAACTAAAACTGTTGCAACTGTTGGATTTACAAGGTAAGTGCTGAACCTGGAGTATATTGTGTAATAATATGAATGACTGGCATATTCTTGCATGTTGCAAGTAAAATGTGGAAGATTTGTACAGAAATGACCTTAACATATGACAGCAGAGACTTATTTGACTTATATGTGTCCATTATTAAGTAATAGGCCTCAGGCATCAAAGATTCACACAGTCCTACCTCTCAAAAGTAGTGAGGGTCACTGCTTGCCTTCAGTTTATCAACATACTTTTGTACTGGAAAGTCTTTAAAGAGAGAAATTAGAAAGTAGTGATGCACTTTGCAGTTTCAGACTTCATAACCCTCACAAGATCATTAACAATTAAGATGGAAAAATGTTGATGCTATCTGCTGTGTAACTTTCTAAGACCAATATAAGTCAAAGGTACAATTACCATTTCAACATCACAAGTGCAAATATACTAAGCACTAAGTCAACTATGCACCCTAAACATCAGACACAAAGCTTATGTATCCCTGACTCCAAAAGATACAAAACAGGGATGTGGCACGGTTATCATCACTTGCACAGGGTGTTGTGTATGTGTGTGTGTGTGGGGGGGGGGGGAGGCTAGGCTGACACAAATGGTTGATGAGTGTGTGTGAGTAAGAAAGAGAAAGAGAAACAGGCAGACATTTGGGTAAAGCAACACATGGCCAATGAGACAAAATGAGTTTTAAGTTGCATGGCTGAACCATGTAACTATTGTATGTGTATGTATGGGTCCTCCAGGTGAAATTGGTGTATGACTGTTTGCATGAACACAGCCATGCTGTGTGTTAGTTCTACGTCTTTATATGTCAGACAGGTGTGAGCCATGCATGGTAGAGGTGGAAGTTCATCATTACCGTACCTGACCATGAGAACTGGCTCTGCCAGGAGCTGCACTGGCACATCCATGCTCATGGTCATATACACTGCTACTGCCAGAATGTGACTGATGTTTGCTGGATGACCTCCCCTCATGAGGGCACCCAGGACCACGACCCCTCCCAGCAGATTTTCCATCACAGACACCACTCGTTCCAGCATGTCAATCATCTGATCCATTGAATTGGCAACACAGAGGAGGCAGTCATACATGTCAGCCTGTGCCACATCTACAACCCTAAGCATTTCTCTGGAGCACCTATGGAAACATGCCTGTGCCTCCATGATGACCCTAAACATATGTTGAGTGGCATGGGAAGAGACACCTGGATCAGGTGTAGGATGGACAGTAGGCCTCTTCTGAGCACCTCTAACAACCCTCCTGCTTAGCACCTCACCCACACTTTAGGTACGGCCAGAGTCAATGGGCACGGAAGCTGCAGTAACCACACTTCCCTGATCAATTGTCTTTCCCTCCACCTGTCCGATATCTGAGGGCTCACTGGAATGTAGGCATAGACCTATTGGCTGTATCCGATGGAATTTCAGGTGGTGGCTGTATGCCAATCTCAGCGTCAGATTCAATTTCTGCACCCCCTGACTGCACGTGCCTCTGTTTGGCCACCATCTGCTGATATTCTGACATCAGGTGGCAGAAGTCCCACACTTCCACTGTCAGGATCACCTGTGATAATAAGCAACAAACACAGGAACAATTAATATATAGTTCAATATATGCTAACAAAATAACAGTGATGCCACTATCAGAGAGTACAGCAATACACACAACAGTCCTGACATCAACAGCACACACTAAAATATTTTTTAAGTTGCTCATCAGTACTGACATAAAAATGTTTGGCTTACTATGTGTAGATGATGGTATGTTCTGTATGCTAGCTGGTCCTGGAAGAAGTTAAGTAAATGGTAAAAACAACATCATCACAATTAACAATAACACATAAGTAATACTTGTGTCCCTTTGTATGTCCGTTAACTATACTTTCAAGAAGAACTTGGATAACAAGTCCAATATAAGCCCATGTGTAATCAATCAGAATGTGTTGTTAACTGTAGCAATCTTCAATCTCCCCACCCCCGAAAAAAATTCTTGGGAAACAGAACTAACGTATTGATTTAAAATGTTTTTACTATACAAAAGTATTTAACAATTGAGATGCAAAAGCCTACTTGGAAGCTTCTCCTGGGACATGCTTCCTGTCCATGAAACAGTAGTACCAATGTCAAGGACATGTTGACAGTAGACAGGAACTCTTCATTTGCTGTTAGTGGTGGCTCTGTAGCAGGCCCCCCAGTACCCATCCAGTCACGGGCCACTGCCATTACACTCCTCTGTATAGATGAGATCATGTCAGTGGCCATATGGAGCACCTGGTCGTATGTCCTGCTGTGGCCACCCACTGCATTAATGTTTGCTACATTCTGCTACTTCAAATTAAAAAATCTATATCAGTGGCACAAATGTCATGCTGTAAACTGTATTCTGTATAACTGGAACATGCATATGCGCAATGTATGCACATTTCAATGATTACTTTCATCAATCTGTAGTGTAGTATAGTGTGTATCTGTTAGGATGTATACTTAAATGTAATAGTTCTGATAAAAAAGTTGTATAATTGTGTTAATACATTGTATGTCACATATGATGGTACTAATTTTATCTCTTTTTTCGCTCACCTCAACCCTTATCTCTCTTTTTTATTTTCTATTATGTGTCATCAAAATGTCTCCATGTCATCCATGTGTACCACATCACTAAATGCTACACAGCACACTGAGGTAGGCCAGACCCACTGGATCAGCCTGCCCCCTCTCCACTGGCTCCAGCCCCGATGCCCAGCACATCTGGGAGCCAACCTGGCAGCACTGTCTGCTGCCCCTGCACTACATGGCACCTCAGATAGTACTTCCCCTGAAGCTAATGTAGTGGTACCTTCTGAGAGCAGTGGCAGAGGTGGTGATTTCATCAGCCACAGGGAGATGCCAGGCCTGATGTGCAGGGTTGTGTATCACTCCACTGGTGTATGCATATGCTGGCTGGAGAGGCTGCCCTCCCTCAAGGTCTGCAGGAGGAGAACACATCAAGCACTCCATAATTCAGTAGAGTAAGAGGACAGTGATGACAGTCCAGCGGGTGAGGACTCCATTCTGTCTGTCTAGGAGTTTGATGGCCATGAGCCTGTGTTGTCCCATCCCTCACCCCAATCATTGTGTCCCCCACCCTTTTGTGTCCGTCAACATCCCTGCCTTGTCTTGTTTGTTTACATTTGCATCCTCACCTACCCAACTTACCTGACCCAGATATACATACATCCCTTACCCATCAGCCTCTCTTACTGAATTAAAAAAAAAATGGGCACTTGTCCCCACACAAAAAAATCATCCCATACATAGCTCTCCATTTTGCACATGTGTCTTCTTGACACACTTGATTCAGTCTAATTGGCTATATACATGATTATGTTGTTGTCACTCCTCTCTGTGGAGGTGACAATCCAAAATCAGCTAATATTCTGCACATATAATCAGTTTTTACTGTTGAAGAAATTGATAGCTATGGTTCTTTCATGCTGACCTCCTGCACATTCCTGTATTGCTTTCCCTTTGTTCTTCCCCCTGCTTGTTTTCCATTTCACCACTTTCCTCTCTACCCCATTTTAACACTTATAATCTGGTCAAAAAATAGAATCACACACAACACACATAAGTAGCATAAAAAGCAATGGATCCCTTCACTTTTTGTCCTCTATGTTTGTGCAGAGTTTTGCATCGGTCAGCAATGCCAAGCGATGAAGAGCGGTGGTACAGTGCTGCTATCTCCCTGCAATTTCACTTAACTCTGCTGTGCTACGCCAACACATAGCAACACACATACTATACAGAATTAATGTAATTGCATTATCACTGTTTATTTTAAAATATTTAAAACTATTAGGTACATCTGCATTCAAAACCAGTATCATCTGGGCTCAAAAATAAATGCTTCAATGCATTTACATCATCTGCCACACAGTCAGTTATGCAGCAAGTGTGTTTCATATACTCAGTACTAATTCTCAGACTTTAGGAATGTGATTCACATTTGCACATTGCTTAACTATGCACAAACAAGGAAGTATTGGAAATATGTATCTCACATGCGCACTTTGCCAACCGTTGCCCAAATCCGCTGCTCGCCATGCTATGGAAAAGTAAACATTATTATGTATTACTGCTATTTACTGTTCATTTCTTATATATGACATGAAATTACATGTGGAAACATAACAAACTGAAGGCCCTATCTAACAATATGTCACATATTTATAATACAGCCATGTGTTGCCTCTCCCCAAACACTGTATCTTTGGTTTCTGAATGCTTTTTTTACTCATATATCACCTACACTACAGGAATTTATATCAGTTGTGTGATATGCAATGCGCATCAGTCTGTTAACATGTAGAACTAGAACTATTGAAAATAAGCCTAAAAAGCCTTATCTGCAAGATTAGGGAAGTGATCAGCATGGACCTTATCCACAGGGACATAGTTAACCTTCAACATGCTTGACCTGACTCATTTTGGTTTTGTCAAGGGTAGATCTTGTGTATTAAAACTAGTGGACTTCTTTGATATTGACCCCAAAGAACTGGATGAGGAATAACAGGACATAGTACCTATGTAAATTATCCAAGGCCTTTGACACTATCCTCATTCAGGTATCATAGAGAAAATCCCCCATCTGTGAATTAACCTATACATTACTAGATGAATAGCCAACTGGATCACCAACAGAACACACTCTGTCAAAGTTGGAGACTGCACCTCCACAACCAGTAGAATACCACAAGGATCTGTGTTGGGTCCTCAACTGTTTGGATACTATTTCTCTGAAGTCCAGGCAAAAGTAGATGGCCTGTGGCTTACCAAGTTTGCAGATGATTGTCAACTGGATGCAGTCATATAGAGTCCCCCAACTATGTTAACATATTACAGAAGGGGCTGACATAGACAGATGATTGGTGCCAAACTCATGGACTGAACCACAAAGCAAAAAATAAAAATGCCTCATTGTCTCCTTTGGCAATGAAGTATCCCTGTTAATTATGATATATATATATATATATATATATATATATATATATATATATATATAGAGAGAGAGAGAGAGAGAGTAACCCTCTAAGCTCAAACACAGTGTTGCAAGACTTTGGAACACATGTTGATAGCAATCTACACTTTAATTACTATGTGCCCATAGTGGTGAGACACAAATTCTACATTAGGCACCTCTTAAATACGACCATCACATCTGAGACCAGGGAGGTGATAGCTCTGCTGCACTCTACCCATATCAGACCACTAATTGAGTACAATGCTCCCTTCTGTCTGTATCTCACCAGACACCTAAAGAAAACACAGAGTTTGTGAATGAGAGAATCCCGGGCCTCCAAAACATGACATGCATGGAAATACTGAAAGACCTGTCACTGTATTCAGCATCATACAGGCTGCTGAGAGGTGACCTATGCTTGGCTGGCGGAGCAGTTCCAAACTGTGGCCTTCTAGAAATGCTATACAGCTGCAAATCAAATGGGACAAGAATAATTTGCTCCAGGGATCTCAACAGGTAAAACTTAAGTTACCTACTTTCACATCTAATTCCTTTCGAGCATACTGCAGTGTTTAGGAGTTTAGGATAAACCATTTTTTCATCTTGCCTTTAAGCATCTATTGCAAGACCTCCAGTTATTGGGGAGACCACATTCTGCCTCTCAATAGTCATCTTGGGATTAGTGCTTCTGTTTTCTCCTGGTGAGAGAAGGACTGCAGTTAAATTATTTCCTGGAGACTGCTGATCACCAGAAAGCTTAATAACTGCTTTATATGAGACAGCTTGGAATCGGTGCTTATATTCTGATCCTGGTGAGAGTAGGAATAGAGTGCATTGATTCCTGACTCTTTCTGGTTGGAGTCCATGTGACTGGCACTTGCTCTAAAACCTTTTGGATAGCACTAGGAAGCCTTAAACTGATACAAACACTCAACTCTCCCTGTTAATAAGGAGAAATTAATAGTAGGCACTAAACAGCCTATAATTGCAAAGTACCTTGCTAAGGTAAGGGAAAACAGCTCTTGTACTTTAACGAAAAAAAAAAAAAAAAGCACCTAACCAGGCATGTCCAAGGGTCAACTTCTGGTGATTTCCCCTGTCCACCTGGTGAATCTGGGCATACTCGGACAATGCAGCAATTGCCTCATGTACACAGACAACCCTCTCCTCCTACCACCCAACACTACAACCTGTGAGAGATGTACTTACATACCCAAACTGGAAGCAAAGCTCTCTCCAGCCAAGATTGTGCTAGACAATCAAGAGGAGAAGGTTAATACCCACACTATACATCAAGCAATGCATAGCCCTTCAAAACCCAAACTACCAACACCCACACATAGCAACAGTGAACCCACATATGCAGAGGCCCTTAACATTAACCTGCCCAAGCAACAAGGACCTCTGAAGCTGAAATGCAAACAAACACCAATCACAACTAAAGTATCACATAGCTCACAACACCAGTGTGCCACCCAACAACAGCCCCTAAGGCAAGACAACATACCCAACACTTTAGTCATAGGTGACTCTATAGTCAGGCACACTGATGTCCCACTCACCAGGCTGAACAAGGAGAAAATTATAGTCAGCTGCCTGTCAGGTGCCAGGATGTACCACATAACACATGCACTCAAGTCACTCCACAAGTACAAATATGATTTTGTCATTGTCCAAGTTGGAGTGAATGACTTGAGACGTACCTCCCTGGACTACATGAAAAGAGACATGGAAGAGTTCTCAGATCATGTGGCCCAGACAGGTATGACCCTAGCCCTGAGTAGCATCCTGCCTTTACCCAGAATGATGCCACAGTATAAGGACAAAATGATTGACTTCAACAATTCGCTAAGCTTCTGGTGTCATTCAAAGGGTATCTGTCTGCCTGGAATGACATGATCAACAAACCACAATGCTTTGCCAGAGATGGTCTGCACCTGTCACCCCTGGGATTCAGGTTACTGGCTAAGGCTCTTGCCACTGCATAGTGCCTTTTTAGGCAAAGCTCAAAGGACAAAACCACCACCGTAACAGGTACAAGTATGCAAAATCTGAAGGTAATGCTACTCAATGCTAGAAGTCTAAACCTCAAAATGCACTCTCTCGAGGCACTCCTAAAAATGGAGAACATTGATATCTGTGCAGTAACTGAGACCTGGTTCAAGGCTGCAGAGAGCACCCCTGCAATACCAGGCTACAATTCTTACCACACTTTTTGGCCATCAAACCAGGACTGAAACACTAAAGGTGGAGGAGTGTCCATATTCACCGAGGATATTCACACCTCCAGGCTACTTGCCCAACACAATGCAGCCAAAATTCTCCAGGTGCAACTAACACTAGGTAAGTCTGCAATCTAAATTGTAGCTTGCTACAGATCCCCCACCATGCCCCAAGATTCTCGCTACACCTTTCTAAACATACTGGAAAATATTAAAATGCAACCAAACACCCTAATACTGGGTGATTTCAACTACCCTGCCATTAACTAGGAAAACTATTCGGGTACCAACACCTTTGTCCAATGGTTCTTGGAATTCATAAATTCCAATGCCCTGGATTAACTAATGCATAGTCCCACCAGGGGCTCTAATATCCTGGACCTGGTCACTACCAACATGGGAAATTGATACTCCATGCCAGTGGTCAGCCCCTCATTGGTTAGGTCTGACCATACGCTAATCACCTTTAACAACTACATCCCACCCCCCCTCCCCCCCAATAAGGAAACATCCATAAAAAACTTCTCCAAGGCCAACTTCATGCTGCTCAAGTCAAAAGTGATAAATTTCATGACACCCATGCAGACAGGAACTGAAAGTTCAACTGCCGAATCCTACACTAGAACACTGTACGAGTACATCCACTCATGCATGAATCGTGCTATCCCAAATAGAACCAAGATGCTCTCCTCCAAAAATAGGAAGCCAATCTAGTGGTCCCCTGTCATAAACAAACTATACAACAGAAGGAAGAAACTGTTACAGGAAAGAGGAAAATCCCAGGATGCAAAAAACTCCCTTACCAGCCTCAGTAAGAAGCTGAGATCCCCTCATAAAATCCACCAAAGCTAGTTACGAAAATAAAATTGCCAAAGATTCCAAAGACAACCACAAGGCATTCTATAGCTATGTCAAGAATCTAATCAGCAATGCTCAGATCTGCTCTGAGCTACAACAGAATGGCATTAAATATACTGATGCCAAGGACATTGCCAATATCCTGGCAGATCGATTCAGTGCCAACTTCACCCCCCTCTCACCCCCTAAAGGGCCCATCTCAGTACATAAAGATTGCCAAATTCTGGTAATCATGGCCACACAGGTAAAAACCACACTCTCCAAAGCTAAGAATACAGCATCCATGGGACCAGACAACATCCAGGGATGTGTACTACATGAACTACAAAATGAACTGGCACCTCACCTAAGTGTCATGTTTAATCATAGCCCCACCTCAGGCTTCGTGCCCACTGAGTGTTGCACAGCTACAGTTATCCCATTCCACAAGAGGGGATCCACTTTAGATCCTGGGAACTACCATCCCATCAGTCTGACGAGCCTGATCTGCAAGGCCATGGAACGTATTATCATGGAACTTATAAACAAAGACATTGGCAACCTTCAAACACTGGACCCCACCCAGTTTGGGTTTGTGAAGTGTCTCATGAACCTGACTGACTTCTTCAAATCAGTCTCCAGAGCTGTGGGCAAGGGTAAGGCAGTCAGTCCACACAGCCTATCTGGACCTCACCAAGGCCTTTGACACCATCCCCCACTCTGGAATCATAGATAAATTTACAAAGCTGGGCATAAATCCCTACATCACTTGATGGGTTGCCAACTGGCTTACTGACAGAATACACACTGTAAAAGTAGCCGACTCCAAATCCAGCTCCAGAGAAGTGACAAGTGGAGTACCTCAGGGTTCAGTCCTGGGATTGCTCTTGTTTGGCATCTACTTCTCTGAAGTACAGGCCAACACTGAGGGACTCTGGCTAACAAAGTTTGCAGATGACTGCAAACTGGAAGCTATTATTGAATCCCCAAATGATGTGGATATTCTACAAAAGGGCCTTAGAGAAACAGATATTTGGTGCCATAGCCATGGGCTCAAGCTCAATGCCAAGAAGTGTATGGTTATCTCCTTTGGGAAAAATCATGTACCCATTAATTATCACATAGGTGGCAGTACACTAAACACCGAAAGTGTGATAAGAGACTTAGGAACACAGGTGGACAGTGGTCTCACCTTCAATAACCACATCTCCACAACAGTCAGGAAATCCTTCTATGTGGCACACCTCATCACTAAGGGCTTTTCATCCAGAAAAAAAGGAGATCATTGTCCCACTGTACTCATCCCTCATTAGACCCATCATAGAGTACAATGCCCCATTTTGTATATACCTCACAAGACATCTGCAACAACTGGAAAGGCTGCAGAAGCACCTCACTAAAAGAATCACAGGCCTAAAGCAGATGCCCTATGCTGACTGACTAAAAAACTCCACCTATACTCTGTCTAATATCATCTACTCAGAGATGATCTTTGCTTTACATACAAGGCCACATCAAACCCAGAGCTGTTGGACATGCTACACTTAAAGAAATCCCAATCCATCAGAGCCACATGCTCTAGGGACCTAAACCTTGTCATCACAATGAACAAAACAAGCTGGAGGGATAGGTTCCTGACCCAGAGATTCCCCATACTCTGGAATAGGCTGCACATACATGTCAAGCAGAGCGCCTCCTTGGCCCTCTTCAAAAGGGACCTTGACAACTGAATGGGAGATAGGAAATTTACTCTGGGGATCATGTTAGTCACCCTGCTAGACACAGGTCCAGGAAAGTAAATATTGTGGGAAGAAATAGCCAGGTAATTGTTATGGCTAGGCTTGTATAGGCCCTAGGACCGATAGCCTAGTACCAACCTATGAAACTAGCTTGTGGCATAAACAGAACATGTTGGGGAGACAGATATATATCTCAGTGATTGTCAGTCCTCTGTAATAGGTTCTCAACTGAATGGGTGATTGTAAATTTATGGACAGGGCCAGTCAGTGCTTATCACAAAATTGCTCTGCTAACAATGAACATCTAACTATGCTCAATAAGGGTACTTGTATTTTTACACAGCTAAGCTTGTAAACACCCTAGGACCATTAGGCTAGTAACCTCCTATGAAACTATGAAGCTATGAACCTATGCATGCCTCCCAACATCTTCTCTCCAACATGCCCTGATTATGTCATCCACTATACGTTAACCTGCAGTCTTGTAAATGTTGGACTTCTGCCATGGTGGTTGTGTAAAGTACTGAGTTCTGTAGTCAGTGTACTTAGGTGGGAATTCTGTTCTTACTGCAGTCAAGTGTGTGTGTGTGTGTCTGCGTCTGCATCTAGCCAGAAGAGCAGAAGTGTGTATCCTACAGTTACCGCTCCCATCCCATGTATTGACAAATATTTTGATACTTGCATATGCCTACACATCCATTTCATGCAGGCCTCCCAACATCTTTTCTCCAGCATGCCCTGCTGATGTCATCCACTATAAGTTGTCCCACAGTCTTGTTAATGTCAGACTTGTGCCTTGGCTCTTGCATAAAGTACTGAGTTCCATAGTCTATGTACTTAGGTAGGCACTCTGTTCTTACTGCAGTCAACTGTGTGTGTGTGTGTGTGTGTGTGTGTGTGTGTGCGTGCTTGCACTCATGTGTCTGCATCTAGCTAGAAGAGCAGAAGTGTGTATCCCACAATTACTGCTCCAATCCCATGGATCGACAACTAACTTGATACTTGCACATGCCTACACATCCATTTCATGCAGGTCTCCCAACATATTCTCACCAACATGCCCTGCTGATGTCATCCAATATAAGTTGACCTGCAGTCTTGTAAAAGTTGGACTTGATCTGCGGTGCCTGTGTAATGTACTGAGTTCTGTAGTCTGTGTACTCAGATAGGTAGGTGTTCAATTCTCACTGTAGTCACCTCAGGTGTGTGTGTGTGTGTGTGTGTGTGTGTGTGTGTGTGTGTGTGTGTGTGTGTGTGTGTGTGTGTGTGCATGCACGTGTGTGTGTGTGCTTGTGTGTGTGCGTGTGTGTGTGTGTGTGTGTGTGTGTGTGTGTGTGTGTATGTGTATGTGTGAGTGTGCACATTTGCTTGATGTTACAGAGAGTCTTTTACACCAGAATGTGGAACACTGCTATTACCATATTCCCCTCAACAGACAATGCGGATGTCATCAGCTATATCTTGTTTGTGGATGTGCACTATTCCCACCAGAGCAGGGTCAGAGACTAAAGACACCTCATCCTATATGATACAGATTACAGTGAAATAGCTTTCAATCTATTCACATACATCATGGCATTGTTTGTAGGCCCTGTATTTTCTTGGTGAGAAATCATTGTGGTCTCTCCATCTGCTGCATGTGTCTGGTAAGGTACATGCAAAATATAGCATTATACTCTATTAGTGTTCTGGTGAGGTTTGAGTACAGTGCTGTAATATAATCCTAAAATCTGAATACGATGGCATGATTATAATGTGCACAACATAGGCTTTCAATAATAGGGTGGGCACTTGGTGGTCTAAGTTCAGATCGTTATCTACATGTGTTCCCAGCGCTTGCATCACTGGGTTTCAGCATAGCGAGACTGTTGTCAATGCTGTAATTAGCAGGAAATGCCACTTTTCAGAAGGACAAGATAAAACCACATTTTTGCATTCATTTGTAGAACATGTGGCTTTGTCAGCAATTATTTGTCTGTGTTAGCCTTTCCTGTAATATGTTATCATCATAGGTGGTGTCAGTGATTGCACCCAGTATGCAAGAATCAGCAAAGGCAATAAGCCAAAGGTCGAATACTTTAGCCTGAACCACTGAGAAATAAGTTCCAAATTGCAATGAGCCAAGCACAGATCCCTGGGGTATGGCAATGGTGACAGCTGTACTGGTTACAGGTTGATTTACCAACTTTCAGTTGTGTCAACGAACCAGTTGATTACGCACTAGTGACATATAACTCTAGCTGGGAGAGTTTCTCATTGATACTTACATGGGGGATTGTGTCCAAACTCTAGCCTTGATCAGGATAGGTAGTATGCACTGTATTTCCTTCATCCAGGTCTATTACATGAAACCAATGGACTGTGGCAACATCACAGATCATATATGGCATGACTCAGCACTTACACCTTCCTGACACAGCTGAATACACACAAACACACCCTCCACACAGAGTGTGTTCCTGTAGAAGGGTGTACATCAACATGCATCCATCTGAGTTGGGGGAGACAACACCTGATACATGCATGTATGGACACATACTGGCTCTCCTCATCTATGGGGTAGACCAACATGTCATCATGGAACTTTTCTAAGTGGACACTAGTAATAACCTAGCTGTGTGCAACAGAGCTGTGTGAGTTATTAATGCTACATCATGTCTGTTACATCTGTTAGATGTCCTTAAAGAGGCCATCAGGGGCATGCCTGATGACAACACTATCATCCTTTTGAACTTGACAACCCCAAGGCATTTGACACAAATCCACACTGAGGTATTCACTCATCACTGTCAGATGTGGCCATAAACATCTATATCACCAAATGGGGGATGACTGTATCACATAAGTTGAGTGCAAATATGTTGAAATTTGTGAAGTGACCTATATCTCAGGTCCAGTGATAAGGCCCGTACAACAGTGGTATATGCTAAGCCTTTTTCTCTCCTTTATTTAAGTCACAGATGTCACGAATGACATACACATCTTGTAACTAAACAGCTGTCTGAAGGGCTACAGATTGTGAGCAATCATGACTCCAACTGTGATATTAGTATAATACAGACAGCATCAACATACACCAAAGATTTCTGCCACAGCCATGACAACACCTGCAATGACACAAAAACATGAGGGGATTTGTTATGTCAGATAAAGAAACACATAATCCAAGTATAATGTAGACATCACACCCTATATTCAGATCAGTAGGTATGTGACCTGTGTCTTGGGGATGATGGTATGTGGAATGTCCACCAGCATGTGGTCACAGAGCTGACTACACCTTTGAATGCAACACAACTACTAAGTATGTGAAGGACATCCACATCATAGGCCATAATACCTCCACAGTTCACAGCCTTCATCACACCAATAATGGAGTAGAATGCGCTCTTCTTCATGTACCTCCCTTCACATCTTCCATTGATGTGTAACTGAAGTGTATCACCTTTGCCATAGTGAACAGTCACACATTGTATTGGCCATACCTAAAATATTCTTTTTGTGGCATAAAACCCCCATCAAGTTGTTAAACCAGATGCATATTTGCTACCTGTCCTGGTGATGCACACAGTACACACATAGGTGTTTGACAACAATAATGGCATGGGTAACATCTGTGATGATGTGGATTGAGCTATATATATATATATATATATATATATATATATATATATGTGTGTGTGTGTGTGTGTGTGTGTGTGTGTGTGTGTGTGTGTGTGTGTGTGTGTGTGTGTGTGCCATGCACACTAGTCACCTAACCTGTATTGATCACAATGTCACATACAGATGTAGCAGTGTCCCTCCTAACACCTCCAGCAGATGTTACTGTGCCAAGATAGTGTGCATGATTATTCTCATAGAGTGTGGATGTATCATAATAGTTGTACAGGTGTGTTTGTGCAGAATCATCTCCGATAACTCTAAATCACATATGTTACATCAGAGGCATGGGATTAATCAGGGTATTATGTTGATATTGTCCATGATTGTGCTTGTTTCTTTTAATGTTATTATAAACCGTTACCTGTGTCCCACTTGCTGAAGACCTCTGCTGAGGTTACACTCATATTCAGGCAAATTAGTTTGCACAGCTTCACAATATGCACCCTACCTAATTGTATGTAACATCCCTGATTGATGTCCTCTGCATTATTCATGTAAAGATGCTTATCTGTCATAGACATATTCCCTATTTTTGTGTCACCTTGTGTAACAGTCACATAATAGACACTTTCACTGTACAGTCTCTACTGTACCAGATTGATATGTGATTGGTGTTACTGCTACAACTGTCTTTCATTGACATGCCCTTATCTGCTGTACATTATATTGTTTCACCTGGCCTCTTTCCCTGTGTTCATTCCTGTAATTCATCTGTGTGTCCCTATTCAACACACATGCATCCCCTGAGTATTTATTTTACATGGCAGTCCATATACCCTTACAGATCATTTATACAACTTTAGTACAGAATGCCAGGAATGGGATTTCACAATAATCTGCACCACAGATGAACTGTACTGTGTTTGCAACATATACTTAACAATCATACCTCTCGACTGTCAGGATTTTCATAGAATGTCCAGATTTTTTACTTTATATCTTTTGGTGTGTTCCTTATCAAATTTGTAGTTTTCTGCCATATCACTGGGATGATCTCAGGACTGATGTGACTCAATAAATACATACATTTGAGTTTCAGACTTCAAATCCTTCAGAACATGTATCTTAATACAAACCTTTGGTTTATTCTAACACATTTCTAAAGAACAAATATGTCAAATGTGTCCCTGTTTCTGGGTCATTGTCCCCCATTATGTTGGAGTTTGTCCAGATGTCTTGCACTAAGAGATTGAGAGCTATCTGTTAAGCCCTGGTGAGCATTGTGGCCTTCTGCACAAAACCGCGGACCTTCAGTCCTCTGATTTAAACAGGATTAATATCTGTGTTCACTTACATGGTTTTCTCAAATCCTTGCTTATTTAAGTTTAAACATGGTGCACAGCAAGAAGTCGATGATAATCTCTTTGGTCTTGCTTACTTTCAGGTCAAGGTTGTTCCCCTTGCACCAATTGATCAGAGATCCCACCTCTTCTCTGTATGCCTGTTCGTCCTCCAATGTGATGACCCCCATGACTGTGGTGTCATCAATAAACTTGATTATATGGTTGGACTTGATCTTAGCATAGCAGTCATGGCAGTCATGGGTCAGGATGTTGAACAACAGTGGGCTGAGAACACATCTCTGTGGAACCCCATTGTTAATTGTGATGCACTTTGATGACTTCAGGAAAAGGAGAAAAAAAAAGCACTCAGTACTCCAGATCAATGGTGAGAGTGTGGAGACGGTTAAGAGTACAAAATTCCTGGGTGTACACATATTAGAGAAACTCTCATGGTTAGGAAACACCAGCCAGCTGGTCAGGAAAGTGCACCAATGCCTCCACTTTTTAAGAAGGCTGAAAAAAGCTAAGCCTCCTCCTCATATTCTCTCCACCTTCTATAGAGGTGCAATAAAGACCATCCTCACCTAAAATTTCACAGTGTAGTTTGGAAGCTGCACAGTTGCAGAAAGGAAGTTGTGAGGGTTGCAGAGAAGATAACAGGTTCCAGTCTTCCACTGATACATCTTTTTAGCATCTGAAAGACCATCAAAATAATACAGGACAACACACATCCTGCACATGGACTGTTTAAGCATCTGGCATCGGGAAGGAGATATTGCAGCATCTGCTGCAAGACTACAAGATTCAGTAACAGTTTCTACACTACAGCGATTAGATTTCTGAACTCGGACACTAGTCCCAAGGGTCTGGACACATTATAAGTCAGTTTTTATTTATTTGTGCAATATGTACTTACATATATTCCAAGCAAGTGCAATATTTATTTATTATAACCATAGTCGGTATTATTTAACTCACTCAAGTGCAATTAGACAAATAACTTAGGCATTTCAATCTGTGGTATGTTTTGTATTACTTTAAATAGGGTAGTTAATTTAGCACAGGGGAGAGTATTCTTGTCATAGACAAGTGTTGATGAATGTCTCTGCTCTTTTTTGTGTGTATTCGGAGTAGTATTGTATTTGTTAGTCATGTTTATTCCTCTGCTTGTATGTGTTGTTTAACTTTCCTTTGTAATCTCAAGAATTGGGCTGATGCACAAAATTTCTTTTAGGCTACATGTGTGTAGTTCTAAATGACAATAAAGTTTACTTTGACTTTGAATATGCAATAAGCGTTGCTGCTCACCTTGCATTACTGTACACACATGTAAACTCGTGTTTATCGAATCTCAGGGAGTAAGTATTGTTTAAGGTTTGTAATGCACTGACATTATGCAGGAGTACATTGAGTGCCCTGCCACCCTCTTCCATATAGGTAGATAAAGACCACCCTTATGTAAACGATTGATCAGCATTGTTGTTGTGGTTGTAACAGCAAATGCTGAACAATTTGGGAATGCTCGAGAAAGTTTGTTGATACTAATCCAGGTTTTAGCTTAAGAAAGAATCTATGCACTGTAGCAGTGCAGATGGACAAGGCTGAGCATTCTCTAAGATTTTGAGAAAGGTTTAGATTTGTTGCAACTTGTTTGAAAGTGTCAAAAGTTGGACAAAGAAAGATGCACAATATCCTCACCTTACAGGTCCTGAGGTAGATAAGGTGGAGATTATGCCCTGGATGTAATAGCTTATTGAAACAATTCTAGAATTTCCTGCTGCTCTTGCTAACAGCTTTGATCTCAAAAGATCAGTAATGTGCTTTTGTTTGGTCATACTTAGACAAAAATCCCACAAAGTAATCAGAGGAAGGTTCTCTGGTCTGACTGATGATTTATGCAGGAGACCATATTAGGTGGAAGCTACAGATAGGCTGCACTGTACTGTAGAACTGAATAGCACTGAATGGTTAGCTGGGTAGTGAAGTCCAATTAAAGGTTTCTAGCACAAATCTGGTCATATTTCTAGTGTAACAGAACTTTTCCTTTTTGTGGATTTATTATGACCTCATACTGCAAATATCGGCAGATGGCCATTGACTGAATCAGCCATGACTTTGAGATCATGAATATTAAGAGGTGCTGCTAAAAAAGAGGCAATCCAACATCTTATAGGTTTATAGGTTACTTACTAGGCTAGTAATCTGTGAGCATCTTCAGGAGCTTAGCTATCCATTTCCAATAAGTTTCTGGCCCTAGTATTTTAAGTACGATTTACCCAGAGCCCCTTGCATCATGAATATGAATAACCCAGGGTCAGGCAGACATTAACATGTTACCTCTGTCTATAAAGGTCATGGGTGTCAATCCAAGGGTGAATGTGCAGTTTCCCACCCTCAGATTACAAAAGACATCAGTCGTGTTGGAAATATTTATTAACTGAGAAGGGCCATGGAGTGATATATTTAGGATCATAGGAGGTTACTAGGCTAATGGCCCTGGGGCTCTTACAAGCCTAGCCAATAGTTTATCCCCAAAAAAATAAACCTCAGTCAGCACCCATGACCCCTGTCAGTGAGGGACACAGGTGGAACCCCTGGGACAAATGTGTGGTTTCCCATCCACTCATCAAGGTTGCGGTTGAAGAGGGACAGTGAGGTACTCTGGCATATATGGGACGTCTATTCCAGAGATGGGCAGTCTCTGGGGGACAAACCTGTCTCTCCAGCAGGTTTTGTTGATGTTGAATATTAGATTTAGGCCTTTCAAGCAGGTAATGCGTGAGAAGTTAGACTTATAGATCTGGAGCATCTCTAGTAGGTAGTGCCCGATATTGCCTTATAGACAAGACACAGATCACCTCTGAGCAATCTAAATGATACCAAGTAGAGTGATAGTGATTTGAGCCTGTCCCCATAGGACAAGTGTTGGAGGCCATGGATTCTCTTTGTGAGGTATTTCTGTGGCCTTTCCAGTTGGTGCAGGTGTTTGGAGAGGTACATACCAAACAGGACATTATACTCTATTATTGGCCTAATGAGGGAGGAGTATAGGGGGGTAATAACCTCCTTTTTTCTGAATGCAATCCCTTTACTTATGAGATCCAACCAAGTAAAAGGCTTTTCTGACCACTGCCACTACATGATAGCCGAATGTGAGATTGTTGTCAACCTGAGTACCCAGGTCTCTCACCACAGGTTGTGTGCTTAGGGGGTTGCCGTTGATGTGGTAATCAGTAGGGGCTATGTTTTTACTGAATGGTATGATAATACATTTTTTTGTGTTTAACTTGAGGCCCTGACTTTGGCACCAGTCATTTGTTGCTGTGAGACCCTCTTGCAGTATGTTAACATCATTAATGGAGTCAGTGACAGCACCCAACCTACAGTCATCTGCAAACTTGGTCAGCCACAGGCCCTTTGTCTTTGCCCGGACCTCTGAGAAATAGATGCCAAATAGTAGGTGTCCCAGGACAGATCCCTGGGGAACACCAGTAGAGACAGGTCTACTGTTGAAGGTGGAGGCACCTATTTTGACCTTGTGGATCCTATCAGTTAGCCAGTTGGCAACCCACCTGATGAGATAGGGATTTATGCCAAGTTGTGTTAACTTTTTGATGATGCCTGAGTGGGGGATTGTGTCAAAGGCCTTGGCCAAGTCAAGGTAAGCTGTATGTACTGACATTCCATCATCCAGGGCCTTGATGACAGTCTCAAAGAAGTCATCCAGGTTCAACAGGAAAGATCTGCCCTTGACGAATTCGAATTTGGGTGGGGTCAAGTGCTTGAAGTTCATCTATATCCTTGTTTATGAGATCCATAATAATGCACTCCACGGCTTTACAGATCAGACTTGTCAAGCAAATGAGGCAACAGTTTCCCAGGTCAGTAGTAGCACCACCTTTGTGCAAGGGGATGACAATGGCAGTCCTCCACTCTGCTGGAATGAAGCTTGTACTTAGGCTGTGGTTGAAGAGGGTGCTCAATGGCAAAGCTAGTTCTTGCTGGAGATGGTGCAGAATACAGCCTGGGATACTATCAGGTCCCATGGAAGCTGTTTGCTTTGCCATGGATAGGGCCTTTAACACTTGATCTATGGAGATGTGAGGTGTGGGACAAGTACCAAGGATGTCAAATGGGCCTTTGGGGGGGGGATAGGGCGGTGAAGTTTGTGCTGAAGCTATCAGCTAGAAGGTTGGCTAAGTCAACAGGATCAGTGTAAGTGGTACCATTAAGTACTAATTCGGAACAAACCTGGGCTTTGCCATGGAGGTTTCTGATGTAACTGAAGAAGGCTTTATGGTTTCCCTTTGTTTTGTTCACTAGTTTCAATTCATAATTGGCTTTCAAAGTTTTCACTAGTGATCTAATTTGCTTGTTGAGGCTGAGGAGGGAGTTTTTCCAATTTGGAATTTGTTCCTTTTTACCCTTGGACAACAGTTTATTCCTTTTGTTGTAAAGCCTGTTGACAGAGGATGTCCACCAGACAGATTTGTGTTTCCTTGAGGAGCAGGTTTTAGTTCTGTTGGGTATGGCTGAGGCCATGCAGTTCTACAGTTGCTTGTGTACTACATTGGCGTACTGTTTAGGATAGTTGCCTGCATCCTCTGAGGGGAGGTGGTAATGTGAAACTACTGATACCCTCCCTTAGGAGGTTATAGTCAGCTTTTGAGAAGTGTTTTAGCCTGGTTACAGCTGGGGTGGGGGGTAGTATAGAGACTTCAAATGAGACAGACCAATGATCTGATCTCATCAAGGAAGAACATACTATGGGAGTGGTGCACTGGTCACCCATGTTGGTGAGAACCAAATCCAGAATGTTATCTCCTCTACTGGGGAATGAGACAAGTTGGTCTAGTGCATTACAACTGATTAAGTCAAAGAATCGTTGGGTGAGTGCATTAGTGCAGGAATAGTTCATCCAGCCTGTGGTTGGGTAGTTGAAGTCACTAAGGGCCAGGGTGTTAGGGGGTACCTTGATGGAGTCAAATAGGTCCAGGTAGGAGGAGTGGGGGTCCTGAGTCATGCAGGGGGGGGGTTATACCTGTCTATAACTTGGATAGGTGTCTTGCCAACTGTCAGTTGCACCTGGAGTAATTCCAGTGTGTCATGCTGGCAAACCAGTCTGGAGGTGTGCCTGGCCTTAATGAAGATAGAGACTCCAGCACCCTTAGTTTTTCTGACCTCATTTTGGGGTTGGAAAGTGTGGAATGAGGTATAGGCTGGCAAGGAAGGGGTGCTCTTGTTTCCATGACTGCAAAGACATTGGCATCTTCCAGTGTGAGGAGAGCTTCCAGTGAGTGCATTTTCAGGTTAAGGCTCCTAGCATTAAGCAGCATGACCTTCAATTTGTTTTTTGACAGATCTTTTATGTTGGAAGATTTGTCTTTGGGACATAGCCTAAAATAGGCACAATGGGGGAGGCAAGAGCTTTGGCCAAGATCCGGAACCCCAAGGGTGACAGGTGGAGGCCATCTCTGGCAAAGCATCGAGGCCTGTCAACCATGTCATCTCAGGCAGACAGATACTGAATCCCCTTGGAAACACACCAGAAACTAAGCCAATTGTCAATTGTTGGTATTGTGGTATCATTCTTGGTGAAGGTAGGATGCTGCTTAGGGCTAGGGTCATACCTGCCTGGGAAACATACTCTGAGATCTCAATCATTCCTCTCTTCATGTAATCCAGGGAGGTACATCTCAAGTCATTCACACCAACATGGACAATGACAGAGTCATACTTGTACCTGTTGTGGAGAGACTTAAGTACATGCCTGATGTGGCAGATTCTGGCACCTGACAGACAACTGACTGTGACCTTCTCTTTGTCAAGCCTGGTGAGGGGCCATCAGTGTGTCTCACAATTGACTCGTCAATGACTAGTATGTTTGGTTTATTGTTATGCCTTATGGGCTGCGTTGGTTTATTGTTATGCCTTATGGGTTATGTTTGGGAGACACAGGTATGTTGTCTGCTGTATGTGATGTGTTTGGTGTTGTGTGTGGAATATTTGTGAGTGTATTTTGGGGGTCTCTGTTGTTTAGGTAAGTTTTTCTTGAGGACCTCTGCATAGGTGGGTATGTATTGTACTTGGTTATGTGATGTGGGTGGTGTGGTGTTTGTGCTGGCAATCTCCCCTTTGTCAGTAGTACTGACTGTGGTGCAAGAGAGCATGGATTCCAGGTTACTGATGTAGATGCATTTATTGCAAGTAGAAGAATCATGTGCTAGGAGAAGAGGGCTGTCAGTGAGTATGAGGCAGTTGCTACACTGTCTCAATATGCACATGTCAACCAGACTGGCAGGAGAAACTGATGGGAATTGTCCAGACATAGTGTTCTGAATACTTGGCGGACTTTTGGAGAGAGGGTTTTGATAAGGTTTTGTCCAGAAGAGTGTAGACCACAAACCTTCTTAAATGTAAAGTAACTGCCCTGAAGCATAAGTGCTAAAACCAAAACTATGATGCTTAGAATAGCAGATAAATTTAATCAAGCTACTAACAAGCAGTAGTAAATGTCGAATAAGAGCACTTGAACACCTAAGAGCACATAGCATAGCAAAATAGGGTAATAAAGTCGGTAGAAAGTTACAGTGAGAGTTGCTGAATAAAGTGTAATTTTTTTTTGGTAAGTGGAGAGGGAGGAAACAGAAGATAATACAAGATTAAGAGACTAAGAGGATTGGCCTTCCCAAATTGCTCTCTCTGTACACAGTAGACAGAGGTGATGAGATGGGACTGGTAAGAGTGTCCGAAATTAAAGAAGCAAGGGGGTAGTCCTTCCCAAATGATCTCACTGTACTCAGTTGAGTGAGCAAATGAGATGGGTCTGGAAAGACAAGTTTACAACAGTGGTGGGCAATTCCAAAGCCACCAAGTTTAAGAATACAACAACACTTGGGCAGGAGGGCGGGAAAAACAAACTGCAGAGAGAGACCACCACTATTCAATTAATATTCAATGAAACGAATAAATAAATGCAATACAGTTTTGTTAACTATCACTGAAATAGAACAAGTGCAAAAAAGTATATTTATATCAGCTTTGTATGTCCAGATGGTTGCAGAAGTCACAGCCAGTTAAACAGCTTTGCTACTGAGTACAAATATACAGAAATGTAACTAAACCAGTATGAGTACCAGGCTGCCCTTGTGGGTAATTCTAGTCCCAGACAATTATCCAATGTAAGAATGAAATCCTGCACTTGTACCTATAAGATGAGCACCTTAACCACTGTGCCAGCCTCCTATCCTTTGAGGTGGCTTATAATCATCATGCCTTGTTTCCAGTCTATATCTAAAGTCCTCTAATACAGAAATCCGTCCGTATGTCTTATTAATCTATATCTTGTTTTTGTCAGCCACTGTTTCACTGACATCTGGCAGAACAAGTCACAACACTACAGCATTAGCTTTTACTTGGACTAACATATGCATCCTGTTATCACTATAAAAAATCTGTTTATTGGATAGATAGAAAGTCAAGTCAGGCTACTATGGAACAGAACTGCAATGCCTCCTGCACCCCCTGATTTAGCATATCATAACCTAGAACAGATATTTTACAGTCTTCTGTTCCATTATTAAATCATGTTGCAGAAGCATGTGGAGTATAGCTAAGCATGTTATGATTTTTATTTTTAAGACTGTATGTATTTATATTGGCAGTTTTAAGGCTCACAGATTTAGACCTTTTATTTCACATAGATCAGAAGCAGAGAAGCTGACAAATGTCCATGGGTTTAGCTTGATCTCTCCATTTAGTACATTCCAAAAAAGAAGCATCAATGAGCCATAGTACCTAAAAATTGCTATTGCCATTCCAAGTCCACTTTTCTTGTGACAGAACACAACTGTGTATTTTTAGGTGCTGAAATTACATTAGTAAGAAAAGATTTCTTAGAAAGGCAAGCAGTAAGTATATATAAATGCCTGCAGCTATTCATTATAGAATATAGTTCCTCCTTTAGGATTAGGCAGAGAAATAGTGTGTTTATATTAGACACAGTATTTAATTAAATTGTTCTATTTTTATTCACGATCCTTTTAGTTTTATGACTCTTTATTTTTAGGGCCCATTATTATGTCTTTGCATATCATCTCATTTATTGTTTTATATTTAACTCCCTATCTAATTGTTAAGACAATAAACTTACACAGATTCTGCGCTGGTAATTAACTGTGTTAGAACATTATAGTGATTGTCTTATTAACCCTCTTCTAGAAAACAGAAATCTAAAAGAACAAGTAAATACAATTTGCATCTACAATGCTGATGGCTTAGGGAATATATATTAGAAACTTTTTTCCACTGGTAGGATAATGGATCATTGGAACAGCTTGTCTGAACAAGGACCAGACTCAAAGTCACTGAAAAAAAATGAGAATTTGTGAGACAAGCAGGAGGTAATTATTGTGGAGAGAATAGGCTAATGTCACGTATCATCTGCTCTTTGTCCAACAAAGACAGCTGAGAACCCCGGGCAGCTTAAGCTATTTATCAACTGGATTAGAGGGCTGGTCAGTGGACCCTTTTCTATTATGCCCCAGATCACAAATGCAATGGAAGTATTATATTTTCTCTACAGACAGTTTGGTGTAGCAAGTTGCAAAGTATATTTTTGAAAAGTGGAAGGAATCAAAGAACACTGACGAAACCCACACAGAGAAAACATGCATACCACAAAGAGGTGGTGACTGGAAGTCAGGACTAAAATGCAAAATGTAGAAGAGTATCCCAAACACAGAATAAAGCAACCAACGGCAGAATATGAACAATTAAAACAAAAGTAAACGTTGGTCACACACAGCTGTAAACAACTCCTTTAATGTAAAAGTAAAAGAACGAAGGTGAGCGCTTTCACCTTCTGTTTTTTTATAAGTCTGATGAAGCGGATTGTATCCGTGAAAGCGCGCACCTTCTTTCTTTTACTTTTACATTAAAGGAGTTGTTTACAACTGTGTGTGACCAACGTTTACTTTTGTTTTAATAAGTCAGGACTAAACCTTGTGTCCAAGGGCTGTGAGTCTCACTGAGCCACTACAGTCATATTCCATTGTTTTACGTTATGTAACTCACCTTGCATTTGGTTGGGTTTTACATACAGACAATATACAAAGAATTTTCAATCAGCTAATCACACATGAAGTACTAAGGATGTGGGTGAGAATGCTGATCATACCAAGCTACAGGGAATCCGTCGTTTACACTGTGCAATGGCATTCAAAAGGCATCAGTTTTCTGGCACTCTCAACATGCCTTGCAATTCCCATGACAAGTTGCATAGTTAGAAACCACATTTTCATGCTCTTCTGAACAAAGAAGGTAATTCAGAAGACATTCTCTGCTGTACAAAAGAATGTGACAATATTCAACACAGATTGTGGACTTTGTTCTGTAACAAACTGCCTTTTAATACTGATCTAATTATATCTACCAGATACAGAATGCCCTTCACCATTTGCTTGGTGAAAACAGGAACAATTTCCCTAGTATTCTATCTCTGAGTTATCCATTCTGTACAGCTATATCATCCAGTGAGTGTTATCCCATGGTAAAACACCAGGCATGTCACAGATAAGTTTTTATTTAGCAAATAACTCTATGGTGACATATCACAGGTGCATTGTACAATGTGATAAGAAACGTATGCATGACGCCTGAATGGAAAAATGTACTTTTCTGCAGTCTTTGTTAAGCAGACCTGTAATTTTAATTGTTGAAACTATACTGACCACTACAAAGTGTGATTTACCACTTACCAAAAGGGTACGCTGTGCTTCAGAAATGTGCACACACACACACACACACACACACACACACACACACACACACACACACACACACACACACACACAAACAAATAAAAACACATTTCATACCAACAGTACCAATGACACAGATGGCAAATAGTATCCTTTACACAAGAATTGCAGTTCAAAATGTTTGCATTCAGGTTCATTTTAGACTGATAAATGATAATCTATTATTACAGTTCATCTAATTAAAATCATGGAACTGGCAGAATGTCACATCGGTCAGCATGAATTGTGTGTTTTGAACTGTACTTTTTTTGCAAGGAAGAAAGTCCTTACAGCCCATGTACCCTATTACTTAGATGTCACAATTCCAAGGTCATAAAGTGGGGAAAAGGGGATCCAGTGCTGTACAAGGTGGAGCAAACTCAGAATCATAATGATTAAAATTAGATGTATAGGATGGAGCACCCAGAGGAAACCCACATGATCACAGGGAGGACATGCAGACTTTGCACAGAAGGCACCCAGCCTGAGATTCAAACTGAGGAGCCTCTTGCTGTGAGGCAACAACATGAGAGACAGAGTGTATATTGGAAAGATCATCTCTGTTGTCTGACCTTTGTCTCCTTGCTTTTTAGCAGTCATGCTGAGAATATTTTTTTTTCCTTTTTTGATCCCCTCTGACCTCATGATAACAATCCAACCTCCAGTGCTTCACATCCACGCTGGGTATACCAGCCATCCTCCTGCCCTCTGGACTACTCTGGTATTTGCTGAGGCTGATCTTGGATCCTTAGGGCATCCTGGGAGCTTGACCATCTGTGCTTCCATTCTGAGGGATTCTTTTTATTGGCCCTTTCCACTTTTTTCTACCCCCCCCCACACTCATCGACCATGTCCAGTGGTAACTCCCCTCTTTGGACCAAGCCACCCCTTTAGAAGCATAATCAATGAACACCTCACACTCAGGATGGGCATTCCCATCCCTCCCTGCTATTCCCTCAGTCATCAGAGTCATTAATTGAGCCTGGGTCTGCTGGGCCTCAGTCAGGGCTTTATCCCTCTACTCCAGTGTAGCAGTGAGAATTATATTTTTTTATCTTACCTTGCTTGTACAACATATGAGATCATTTTTAGACATCTTGTACTACTGAAGGGAGTTGCTACATTTTATATAATCTTTTAAAAGCCAGTATTGCATTAATGAGTGATTGGGATCAGCTGATTGTGCCCCCCAACATGTGCCTGGGGCAGTTGCCCCTCTAGCTGCACTCTAACTATGCTACTGGTACTGTGTTTTGATCACATTCTGTTTCTCATTGCATATTTAACGTAGGAAAAAAAGCTAACACTGTGTTTCTTGAGTCACAGAAATTAAAACAGGTCACTTAAGACTACCTGTGAAATGAGGGGGAGCTAAGAACTAGACCTTTTATTTAAGATGTAATGAGACAATATTTCAGGGCTTTATTGCCTTCTTGTATTTTGTTTTTCTTTCTTATGTATGCTGTGACGTGTTTTCATTGCATAGGGTTTTAATTGTCTTCTGTTTTTCATTGCATATTTAAACTAGGAAATAGGTTCATAGGTTCATAGGTTCATACTAGGCTATCTGCCCTAGGGCATTTATAAGCCTAGCCAGAATGTGTTTGGCTTTCGCCACCCATTTTAAATTAATATTGCTATTCCCAAAAGCTATGCTATTATCCAAAGCTGTGCCTTTTGAGTCACAGCAATTAGATTTTTCCCACCCTACTGTGTGGTTGCATTCTGAAACTCACTGTCTCTAGTTGTCCCTAAATTTGAGCACATAATTCCTGCCCTCTCCTCTTTCATTGGCTGTTGTCAGTAAAGTCACTCCCCTTAAACTATTCAAATTTATTTGCCCTCCCACTATATTCCATACAGACAGAATACTGAGTATCCAGTCCCATTTGACACTTATTGTTCTTTCAAATCAGTAATTCTTCCCTTAGCCTGCTAAAGCTTGAGTTACTCTCTTTCATATCTTCCTAACTGTTTAGTGCATAGCGGAATTCTTAGAATATTAACCCATTTTTCCATCTTACTTTTAAAATCTTTTTGGCCTTTTGGGTGGTGCAGTGGTTGGTGATATCACCTCACAGAAAGGTTTTCTGGTTCGATTCATGGCTGGGGTGCCTTTTGTGTGGAGGTGCAAGTCGGACTTTCCCAGTAAATAAATCTGCAACATCTGGGGCAAGACTACAGTAATTGTCTTGTTTTGTGCTTCTGTTTTGCTTTTGTTGAGAGACATTATTTACTAATTTTCCTAGGGACTACTGAATGATCACTGGAAAGCCTGATAACTGCATCTTAAGAGCCAGCTTAGAATTAGCACTTCTTTTTTTTTTCTCCTGGTGGGAGAAGAACCAGAGGATCATTGATTTCTCATTGTCTCTGATCAGGCAGAATATGTATTTGTGGAGGGGGAGGGGACTTTCCTGATTGCTCTGGCTGCTATTCAGGGCTTATATCAGGAGAAGGCTACACCAAGTCTACAGATCACTGCACTATCTGGAGTGAGACTGTCGAGCACCAAAAAGCCTGTGGCTTACTTCTCATCTTGGGAGCAGAGCTACCATTCTGCTTCTTCTTCTGGTGAGAGAAGAAACAAAGGGATATTGATTTCCAGCTGTGTGAAGATGTAGTGAGACCAGCACTGGTAGTGGCTACGTGGTAGCCAAATGGTGAATCACTGCTATCCATTCTTGCCAGATGAGATTCTGTCTTTTCAGTAAGTTCTACTAGATTGGCTACTGTCTAACCAAATTACAAGTGTTTTTTTCCCCTAAATACTTCATAAATCTTCACAGTCTGCTACAGTAGTTTCCTTTCAGTCCTCAGGTACTGTGTAAGCCCTGGTTCTCCACCCTCTGGCAACATGGCGCAACAGTCTACTATCTGTGGTCATTCTGATTGCATTAGCTGTTATGTGACAGTATAGCAACTAAATTATGCTTACCTACTGCTCACTAGTTCTGTCAGTTGATAGTACAACCTGGGAAATGTAAATATGTAAGAAATATTGCGGTAATCCTCTCATGTCATCCCACTATGAGTAAACATCATACCTCCACATCACCATATCAATCACAGCACACAGACCCATAACATACACTGAGGCTGCAAAGCCTCCTGTACAAGGGCTCTGTTTCCTTAAGCAACACAACTATGACTGCCACCTAGTGGTGGCCCATGTGGGAGTGAATATCTGGAGGCATTCCACCCTGAGGGTCATACAGAGAGGCATGATGGAAATTACTATGCATGTGTTATAGGTATGAAAGGCACTGATCTTGAGCAGTATCTTGTGTTCACCAAGAATGATGCCTAGAAGCAAAGACAAGATACTTGAATAAGTATTTGGTGAAATTCTAAGGAGATCCAGTATGTGTTAGACTAGGACTGGATGGTAGGTAAGACTTTCTGTTTCACCAAGAATGGCTTACAGCTGAGCTGCCTCTGTCCATTATTAGTAAAGGGGGCAGCCCTGGGGTACATTTTCTGATTTCCACCCATACAGCCAAATTGAGATTGAATATGGATAGGGTTGAAGCTTGTTTTATATGGATGGGGAGTCTGTTCCAGAGCAGTAGTATCCTCTGTGAGATATATTTATCCCTACAAATCATTCTGTTGATGTTGCAGAAGAGGTTTAGATTCCTAGATTGAGTGTTTTTGATGCCATTTGACTTGCTGATTTGCAGTAAATCCATCAGCATTAGGTTGAAGGATGTCTTGTATGCCAAACACAGGTCACCCCGTAGCAATCTGTAGTATACCAAGTATAGTGATAGGGCTTTGAGTTGTCCAGGTAGGACATGTCATTTAGGCCTTGTATCTTTTTAATAAGGTATCCCTGTGGACATTCCAGTTGTTGCATGTGTCTGGACAGATACATGCCAAAGTGGAATTATATTCAATGATTGGCCTAATGAGGCCTAGCTCTAGACACAATCCCTTTGTTTATAAGCTGTGCACTGTAGAAGGACTTTCTTTCAACAGAGTACATGTGTTGGTCAAAAGTTAAGTCCGTATCCAAGTTCCCATATCCTGAATAACTGGGCAATCTCTTAGAGGCATATTGTTAATGTGGTAGTTCCCTGGGATAGATAATTTCCCCAGGGATACAATTATGCATTTTTGGCATTTAGTCTCCATCTATGATTTTGACACCAGTTGTTTATGTGGGACAAAACTTACTGCAGGATGGCTAAGTCATTTTGGGATTCAGTGACTTCTCTTAGCTTGCAGTCATCTACAAATGTAGTCAGCCAGAGCCCTTTGGTTTTGACTTTTACTTCAGAAAAATAGATACCAAATAGGACAGGTCACATCACAGAATCCTGGGGGACTCCACTGGTGATTGGTCTCTTTGTGGAGGTAACTTGACCTATTTTGATTTCCTGTCTCCTACCTATGAGCAGTTGGCACTCCAGAAATACTTAAACTGCTTGACTTCAGCCTATCTACAGGGTTTGTTTCTGATGCCTGGAGAACAGCCACTGTGACTCCCCTACAGACCTGGGTAATTACAGACCCATCAGCCGCAACAACCTTATATGCAAAGCCATGAAGCATATCACAACAGAACTGATTTATGCAGACAAAGGGGACTTATTTGATCTAGATTCCATGCAGTTTGGTTTTGTGAAGGGCAGGTTCTACATCCTGACCCTAGTAAACCTCTTTTAAAAGGTTACAGGGGATGTGGACTGTGGTCATTCTGTGCATACTGCTTATCTTGAACTGACCAATGCTTTTAACACTATCCACCATGCTAGTATTACTGAATTGGTTAACATTGGTTATGCTCCTGTACCCCAACACACAACCCCAACTCCTGACTGTCTGTCCCCAGTGTTATACCTGTCACTATCACTTTCTTTCCCTTCACTCTGCTTACTCACTGCTTCCCTGTCCCTTAAACTGTCCTTACCCTCCCTAGCCCTTCTAATCTCCTTCTGTTTCTTACATTGCACTAAACTCCCTATGGCAATTAGCCTAGCAGATATTTCACATTCAAATGCTCTTTGAACACTCACTACAAACCTTGCAGTTTTATTTTTCATTAGTGTGTTATGTTGAACGCATGCCATTTATTACTCTTATTTTTCCACAATTGCAACTTGTTCATTAGTTTCATTCAGTGTATTACCAGTGTCTGATGTTCTCCACTATGTGAATCAACACGTTCCTTGTATGTAATTTTGTAAACTTTTCTCTGGAGTGTATTAATATTGATCTTTGTATGTCATTTTGTGGATCTTTTCTCCCCGGGCCTCCACTGAAAATGGGCTCATTCCAGGCCCATTGGTCTTTCCCGGTTAACAAATGCAATAAATAAATAAATAAAATGAATGAATAAATAAATAAGAATTAGACAGTTCAGAGTAATGGTGAGTGTAGAAGAGAGGTGAAGAAGAGAGTACAGGCAGGGTGGAATGGGTAGAGAAGAGTGTCAGGAGTGATTTGTGACAAGACGAGTACCAGTAAGAGTGAAAGGGAAGGTCTACAAGAGGTTAGTGAGACCAGCTATGTTATATGGGTTGGAGTCAGTGGCATTGACAAAAAGGCAGGAGTCAGAGCTAGACGTGGCAGAGTTGAAGATGTTAAGATTTGCACTGGGTGTGACTAGGATGGACAGGATTAGGAATCAGTATATTAGAGGGTCAGCTCAGGTTGGACAGTTTGCAGACAAAGCAAGAGAGGCAAGATTGTGTTGGTTTGGACATGTGCTGAGGAGGGATGCTGTGTATATTGGGAAAAGGATGCTAAGGATGGAGCTGCCCGGTAAGAGGAAAAGAGGAAGGCCTAAGATAAGGTTTATGGATGTGGTGAGAGAGGACATGCAGGCGGTTGGTTTGAAAGAGCATGATGCAGAGGACAGGAAGAAATGGAAACAGATGATCCACTGTGGCTACCCCTAATGGGAACAGCCGAAAGAAGATGATGATGAAATAAATAAGAATTAGACAAGCTTAATGAAAACCTTGACATTGTCCAGTGGAATGCAAGACAGACTATCCAACAAATCCCAAGTTGTGAAAGTTGCTAGTTCCCTCTCTGAATGTAAATTTGTAACTAGTAGGGTGCCACAGGGATCAGTACTAGGCTCACTCCTGTTTGGCATTTATTTTGCAGACACCCATGTCAATATCCTAGAAGTATGGTTGACTAAGTTTGCTGATGACTGCAAATTGGGCACTGTTATCCAGTCATCCACTGATACAAAACAACACCAGCAAGGACCCAAATATGCATATACATGGTGTATTAAAAATGGGTCAAACTAAATGAAAAATGTACAGCATATTAGCTTTTTGTAGATAGGCTGCTCCCACCTCGTATGTTCTAAATCATGTTCTTCTTCAGAGAGGTACAGTCATAAGAGACCTAGGTACTTATTTGGATAACTGTCGTCATTCTGTTCATCACCTTTCCACCACAGACAGGGAATCCTTCCACCTTTTCCTGTTAATTTCCAAAGGAATATTTTCAAGATCCAAAGAAGTCATTGTACTGCTGTACTCTTCCCTTATCAGTCCTACCATTGAATACAGTGCCCCTTTTGGTATGTACAAATCTTTGCATATCACTCAACTGGAAAGGCCCCAAAGATTTCTTAAATACTTCACTTAGCCTGATATATTAGCACAAATTTCTTTATTATTAATAATCAACAGGTTGCTACAAGGTAATGTGTCTCAGTTTTTGAGCCATGAAAGACCCAGTCCTATTTCACCTCCCATTTCTTTGCAAAACCAATGGCTCTACAAACAATCACACTAACAACCTAATTCTGCACCAACAAATAAACAAAACTCAGTGGAGAGACAGGTTTATAACTTAATGTATATTATAGGTTTACTATCATAATCTTGAAGTGGATTTGGTTGAATCCACTTTGAATGAAGTCCGTATGGTGATAATGTCGAACTCAGATATTGTCGAAGTACAAATCTTGCCCCTATCTCAACCCATGTTAACGCTCATCCCAAAATCACATTTGATTTGTAATTCGACATTACCAGACTTTGACACTATCAGATTTTGCGGACGTGGGCCTATGATATGATCATTTGACCGAGTCTTCTTCAAGATTATGATAGTAAACCTATTATATATATCTATATATATATATATATATATATATATATATATATATATATATATATATATATATATATATATATATATATATATTCTTGGGGGTGGCTGAAGGTTTGCCGCTCACTTTGGGAGGTGCAGGGGGCTTATACCCTGCAAAAAAAGAAGTTTAAAGCAAAACAATGTTCAAGACATGTTCCTCCCCTGGATTTTTGAACTTCTTTTTCTGCATGCTGACCCTCGGCATTTCAAGTGCCAGCATTCAACAGAGAGCCTGTACAGCCCTACATGATTTGGGAGGTGAAAACTATTAAGTGCTTGAAAAGGATGGCAAGAACAATTTTTTTTCTGCTTAAAGGTGCATATGGTTAGTTATCTTATTATCCCCATTATCACTTGCATTGCATGTTTCTACAGGTGTAAGTATCCTGCTTGTGACTGAAAACTCAGTTCAGTTCCACAAACATTTCACTTCTTCAAATATTTAAAGAAATAAGCTCTTAACTGTTCATTGCTGTAGGTAATTTGGAGATTTGCTGAGACCTTATACAATTACCATCCAACCTGCATTTGTAAGACTTTTGTTTGTTGCAACCTTGCTCAAACAATTAATAATCCATCAAGGCTTACTGCCCTTGCCAGTAATGATACTGTAATGGACAGGTATTAACATGTACCAATGCAAAACTTACAAACACACTGCCACTGATTAACTACCATTCCTTATCAAAACATACTCAGATCCACCAATTTTATGAATGAGTTAGCAATGGGTGGATCCCCATCACTAAAGGACCCCAAAGTAATAGTGCCTTACACTGTGTCATTTCAAAATGAGCCAAACACCCATGTCACAAGAAAAAAAAAGAGTTTTCTTCCAGGTTTAAGACTGATTTAAAACAGCATATAAAAATGATGGAGCTTGGTGCCAGTACAAATCATACAATGTATATCAACAGTATTCTGGAATACTTATTGTGAACTTAGAAACTGATGCAAACTGTATCAACCATCAACTATGCAGAAGATGTGTATGTGTATATATATATATATATATATATATATATATATATATATATGTTTGTGTGTGTGTGTGTATATATATATATATATATATATATATATATACTATCTCTATCTATCTATATATATATATATATATATATATATATATATATATATATATATATATATATACATATATATATATATATATATATATCAAAGACAGCCTACATCATCTGAACAATTCCCATTCACTCCATGGGAAGAATTAAATAAATAACTAGGGCAATCTAGTGTTAGCAGTAATTTATCACTGTAGCACAATAACACTTCAGTAAGTATCCTAAAGGATGCCAGCCTGGTTACATCCCTCTTTTGTACCCTGGCATCTGTTCCACAAAATCTGGAGTCAATTCTTCACCCTCTTACATAGAACAGTTACTGAAAGTAAACTGCATACTTTGCTTCAGACTAATCACAATCCAACACACAAATCACTCAAAACTGTACATCAATGCTTTTGAACTGGATTAGACAGCATTTATCTGAAATTTCTCCATGCTTCTGACACCTGACACACTTCATTACCACTTCACTAGAGCATCAGATTAAAATATCCCTTTCACACATTGTAATTTCAATGAAGTCAATAAAACTTCAGCTGTAATTTTTTTTCCAAAATTTAGTAGCCCAAAATACCAGCTAAATTCACTTCCATCACAATTGTTTATAAATTATCTAAATTATTCATAGGTAGTTACTAGGCTAATGACTACATGGGCCTTTAAAGCCTAGCCATGCAATCCAACCCAGTTGTGTCCCTATGTATCATGGGTGCTTATTAGGAGGGGATATGTTAGTTAGGACGTTTCTAAAGGTTATGTGCCTGAGGTAGTATGCTATTTTGAACATTACTGTCTGCCTGTGTCTAGCAAAGACAAGGGGGCCAGACCAAGACTGAATTTCCAATTTCCCATCCATTGGCCAAAGTTATGCTTAAATAGGTTTAGGGATGGACTGTTCTTCGCATGGATGGAGATCCTGTTTCAGACTATGGAGTTCCTCTGAGACACATAGCTGTCTTGGAAACATGTCTTATTTATGTTACAAACAAAATTTAATTGCTTGGATGTAGTGGTTCTGAAGGTGTTCATTTTGTGGATGTGCAAAAGATCCAGCAGAGTTGTATTCAAGGATGCAGTATATGCCAGGCATAGATCGCCTCTCACTATCTGCTAGGAGACAAGAATGTAGACACAGGGTTTTAAGGTGATCCATATAGGACATTGTGTTTATACCCTGGATTCTCCTGGTAAGAAACCTTTGTAGACATTCCAATTGTTACTTATGTCTGGTAAAGTACATGCCAAAGGAGGCATTATACTCAATGATGGGTCTGATAATGACTTCCTTGGACCTGGATGCCATCCCCTTACTTATAAGTTGGGTGACATAGAATGATTTTCTTACTACCTTGGCCACATATTGGTCAAAGGTTAGGTTATTGTCTAGATATATGATCACTGTCCACTAGGACAACTGGGCATTTTACTGATGGAGTAGTTAGCCAGGGTGGTAGTCTTCCCAAAAAGCACTATAATGCATTTCTTGGCATTTTGAGTTTTAATCCATGACTTTAGCACCAGACAATTGTTTGTGTTAGACCCACTTGTAAGATGTTTATGTTATGAGGGAATCAGTCACAGCTCCCAGTTTACAGTTTTTTTGCAAACTTGGTCAGCCAAAGGCCCTTGACATTAGCTTTTACCTCTGAGAAGTAGATGCCAAATAAGAGTGGTCCCAGCACAGATCCCTGAAGTAGCCTACTAGTGGCTGGTCTCTTAGTGGAGGTGGTATCACCAATCCTGACTTCCTGGGTCCTCTGTGTGAACCAGCTGGCAATCCAGTGAGTTATGTAGGCGAGTATACCTAATTAGTGAGTTTGTCAACTATACCCGAGTGGGGTATTGTATCGAACACGTTAGTCAGGTCCAGGTAGGTGATATGTACCATTTTCCTCTCATCCATTGCCTTGGTGAACTTCTCAAAGAAGTCTGCCAGGTTTAATAGGAGCGACCTTCCCTTGACAAAGCCAAACTGAGTTGGGACCAGTGACTTTAGGTTGCCTTTGTCTTTCTATGGCATTGCTTTACACTAGTCACGCTAATAGGTCTGTGGTTTCATAGTCTGTAGTTTTTGCATACTAGACTAGTCAGGCTAATAGGTCTGTAATTTCTGAAGCTGGTTAATGGTCTACCCTTGTGAAGTGGGATAACCATTGCACTCCTCCGTTCTTGTTGTTCAAAGCCTGTTTTGAGGCTATAGTTGAAAAGTGACTCAAGTGGTCCTGATAAGTCATGTTTCAAGCTATTTTGAAAGCATCCTGGGATACTGTCTGGCCACATTGAGGCTGTGTTTTTTGCCTTGGTGAGCACTAAGTTATAATTAGAACTGCAGTGCAAGGAGAAATGGTTTGAGTTGAGTGCTTCTTGTTTTTCTTATACTTGATTTTGACTGGCATTCCAGTAATGTATTTAAAAAGTAATTTGGGATTCAAAGATGGCTGCCATTCTGTAGACACTACTGATCCACATCTCTGCATATAACCTGTGGAAATCTAAACCCTGAAGTGATATCAAGAACTTTTAAACAATAAATCTTGGTAAAAATAACTGCAGCTTCATTCATCTAACCTTCAAAAAGTGAACAAACTAAGGGAAAATACACTATTTAATAGGATTATTACAGATTACCTGCATCTGAAGAGACTCTCAAACAAAGGAACTGTGTATTCAGTATACTCTGAGTTCCACTACTGATACAAAATGTCAAAGGAAGACAAAAATATGGACACAACTACTACAAAAACGAAACTGTCAGAACTGCAATCACCGGAAAAAGATGTTACTTGACGACAAAGAATGATTAAACAACAGGAACAATCAAAACCAGGGACTAAAACTAAACCTGATCAAATGCTGAACATGGAGGATATCAAAACTGCTCTGTTACCCATTCAAGAAGCTCTGAAAGAATTAACCGAACAAGTACAAACTTTCGGAATCTCCTGTACTCAAATTCTTGAGAGAATGGATAAAAGTGAAGCCCGGATAGCAGACAATGAAGATAAAATAAACCTGTTAGCAAAAAAATCAGATGCACATGAGCTGGATATTCGAACTATTCAAGCTAAAATAACTGATTTAGAGGCAAGATCTAGAAGGAACAACATAATTGTCAGAGGAATGAGTCTGTACAATATAATGACTTAATTACATCCATCCTACAAATATTTACAATTATTTTAAAGATCCTGATTTGCCAAAACAAATAATCATAGAAAGAGCACACAGAGCTTTGAGGGAAGCACAGGCTTCTAGCAGCCCAAGACCTGTATATGTTAAAATACTGAATTATCAAGATGTTAGCAAGATTCTCTCAACTATTAAAAAAATGGAGGATATGTTATGTGGAACAATAATAGAATTTCTGTGACTCAGGACTTACCTCTGCAAATCAGGCAAGCTAGACAAATGTTATCCCCTTATTGTAAATTTCTTATTGAAAAACACATAAAGTTTCAGATGAAATATCCCAATACGTTAATATTCACAGTTGATGGGTCCAAATATTCGGTTTCAGCAAAAAATGAAGCAAAAGTTACCTTTTTGAAGCTTTTCAAGGCTTTACCTGCTTCAGAGACTTGATCTGGCTTTCTGTTGCGACTGACATGACATCCGACGTCGGATTTAGCTGCTGCTGTGGATCGAGGTCTTGGTAATCCTTTGTATACTTGTTTTTCTGTGTTAGGCCCCTCTTTGTTGAGATAAGAGCTCGTTTGTTAAGTCCTGGACATTCGCGAGTATTTCCTGAAGTTTTACAGCCTTTGCGAAGGCTGCTCTTCTATGAAGAAACAGGAAATGATTGTGGTGCTTCTGAGGGTGCGATATTCATTGTGGCACTTCCGGGAGTCCGTCGCTATTAAGATTCCCCCTTCGCGATTGTCTGGACTGCTTTCCAGGCTTGGAAAACCGAGGAGGACTATGCTGGTCTGAATAAAAGTAAAAGAAACATTGAAGGATGTTGTGTAATAGTACTTTAAGCACATATTTACAAGATGTTACAAGTTTAGTTCCCCTAATGATCAAACTTTCTTAATTTAAAAATATATTAATGCTGAACAAGGAATGGATAGACAGGTAAGCATTTAGGGCAAGATTCTGATGAAAAGAACCAGTTATTCCCTTAATATCATTAAGTTGTCTGTATATGGTAATTATATTGGATACTACATTTTTTTTTCCTTCTGTTATATAGTAAAGACCCAGATATCTGAGATGTCTAGTTATAATACTGATAACTGCTGATGTCATTAGCTAAAACATTTGATATTACCTATTGTTAATATTGATATTGGAGAAAATAACTATTTGGGTTTTTTGGATGCTTGTAGGACTATCATTTTACAATAATGCAGGTTATTATTATTATTATTATTTTTTTTTTCCCTTTCCCTTGTTTGCTGTTTGACCAAGTGAAAATAATGTTGACTAAAAATTGAACTCTCATTTTATCTTATAAGCAAGAGGTTTTATTATATGTAATTTGTATTGTTTCACTAAAGGTGTATTTAGAAATCAAGAAAGTTAACTATCTCTACACAGCAGATATATATATATAATGTTTTGTTTGGCTGTTTTTAGACAGAAATATTTTTATCAGGATAGCTTAATCAATACGTATATGAGGTTTCTAGTTAGACAATCAAAGTTATGAAAAAACTTATATATGTTGTTCTATAAATAATTTTTTATATGATTTACTCAAAAATAACTGATGCAAGAGATGTTGATTAATAGTGGTGTTTAGTAGGGAATGTTTAGATTAGACTTTGTAGAATTAGAGTTAGTTGTTATAGGTTCTGCTTATATTATATGTGTCATTTATTGTTACCAGAAGACTATATCAAGGTTTATATTAGTAATTATTATAATTATTTACCCTGTACAAGACCTATACATGTCCTGGTCCAAGGGTAGAGTGGGTAGGCACTGGTATGGGATGGGATTTCAAGAATGCTTCCAAATCATATATATCTTTAAAATGTCTCTGAGTACATTCGATCTTTTCTTTTTAAAGGTTTGTAATAATGAATAACAGAGTAAAATGTGGGAAATAGACTCATGGAATACAAAAGGGCTCCAGAGCTTAAAGAAGAGGAAATTATTTCTTCATTTACTTTTGCAGTCTGGGGCGTGTTTTACACTACTTCAGGAAACTCACCTAACTAATGATCAATGGGCAGAGATCAAGAAAAGGAAGTGGATTAGAGAGGTTATAGCCTCAGAAGGTAAGACCAATAGTGCAGGGGTAGCTATAGTTATTAAAAATCAATATCAAGGGAAGATCTTGGACTCTAAAATAGATAAAGAAGGAAGGTGGTGTTTTGTTACCCTCTCATCTACTCTCCATGATAAACCTATTTTACTTTGTATTGTATACGTACCATGTAGTAATCAACAATGTTTTATAGCATCACTTTACCCGCTTTTAAACCAATATAATAACTATTATATAATAATAGGAGGGGATTGGAACTCCTATCAGAATCCGAAGTTGGATAGGTCTTGTCCACAAAGGTCATTCAATAGGCAAGCGGTGGTTGCACTAAATGATTTGAAAGAAGATTTTCAACTATATGACCCTTTTAAATATCTGAATAACCATCTCAATACAAACAATTTTACTTTTTATTCACCGTGTCACAAAATGTGGTCGAGAATAGACTTCTTTTAAATTTCACAAACAATGACTAATTTTGAACCATTAGTTCTCATACATGCGCGTTATTTATCGGACCATTCAAAAATTTCATTAAGTTTTTCTAAAGATTCTAAACATAATTTGTTTCACAGGGGTTATAATTGGTCTTTAAACCCAAATCTATTAAATAAAGAAGAAATAATACATGAAATTACAGATGTTCTTAATAGTATACTAGTTAAGTTGGAGAAACCACAACATTCTCCTGATATAGAATGGGCAACAGTTAAGACACAAATAAGAGGGATCTTCTTGCAAAAAGCTTCATATTATAAAAAAATGCATATTAGAGAGACACAAGATTTGGAAGTTAAAATAAATTCACTTGACCAAGAGTTGATTCAGAATTACAACAGTCAAACAGAGGCGGAATTATTCAAATGTCAAAAAGATCTTTTCTTAATTCAAAATAATAGGTTGACATTTTATGAACATAAAATGTTAGCGAGATATGCTAATCATATTCAAATACCATCAAGGGCATTAGCTAGAATCATTAATCAATCAAAAACAGCATCTTTAATCTCGGAAATACATTTGGACAATATAATACATTCTAAAACCAAAGATATTATTAATGTTTTTGAAAGAATATACTCTGATATTTATGCTGATCAAAAGGATCTATCCTTAAACAGGTCTAATAAAGAATTTTTTCAGAAAATTAGTTTCCCAAAAATAGATGATATTTCCCAAGAAGACCTAATTAAACCTATATCGGGTGAAGAAATAACTTATATAATTAAAGACTTCAAATCATACAAGGCACCGGGGCCCGATGGCCTGACTGCTGAATTCTACAAAACTTTCTGTGATATTCTTGGTAAAATACTCTTGATTGTATTTAATTATATAATTAATAATAAAATTAATGATCTCCATTTTAACGCATCAAAAACTATTCTCATACCTAAAATAAATGCTGATACACAGAATCCTGATAATTATAGACCAATTTCACTTCTAAATGTTGATATGAAAATTTTGACTTCTATTTTGGCTAATAGATTGAAAAGAATAATGAATCAAATAATCTCTAGTGAACAAGCTGGTTTTATAACTGCCAGACAAACAAGCGACAATACATTAACACTACATTCATTAATCTCTTATGCTAAACAAAAGAATTTAAATATTTATGCACTCATAATTGATGCACAAAAGGCTTTTGATAGGGTTAATATAGAGTTCTTGTTTGACACTTTGCCATATTTTAATATACCCCAGGAATTTATCTTATGGTTACAAATCTTATATACTAATCCTTACACCACTTTATATATCAACAAAAGTTTTTCTAAAAGAATACAACTTAAAAATGGAACACGACAGGGCTGTCCTTTGTCTCCCTTGTTGTTTAATATATACCTAGAGCCTTTATTTTTATATATTAAACAGAATGTATATCATAATGCCCTATATTATATGGAACAAAAATCTCCATGGCGTTTGCAGACGATCTTAATATATACTGCACAACACCAATTTCAGACACTGAAAAATTACTGAAAGCGGTGGAGGACTTTGCAGTAATATCTAATTACAAAATTAATCTTAAAAAAACAAGCATATTTCCTTTAAAAACTCCTAAACCCTTTTCGCTTCTCCCATTGGTGGGGCAGATAAAATCTGAAGATAAAATTAAATACTTGGGTATTACCTTTTCTACAGATGATAAGGATTTTTATAACACTAACATTAAATTAGTTTGGGATCACATACTATTTGACTTTAAGAGATGGAATAATTTAAAGTTACCGGTATTAGCAAAAGTTGCAATTATTAAAATGAATGTTTTACCCAGATTATTATATATATTTAGATCTGCTCAAGTGTTAATTTCCAAGGGTTTTTTTAAACAAATTCACAGGGAATCGGCTAAATTTATTTGGGACCCAAAAAAGACCAGGATATCATATGATAAATTGATGACTCCAAAAAATAAAGGGGGATTGGATTTACCAAATTTTGAAACTTACTATTTAATAATAAACTCGAACAGAATCTTAAGAATTGCCAATTATGACATATTTAGTAATAAATGGTCACCAATGTGGGTAACTTTGAACTACAAATACATTTTGAATTTGAATATTAACCCCAAATCAGTACCTTTCTTAAGAAAGGAAAAGCTTAAATTATATGATATAATGGATCACATTAAATTATATATAACGTCATTACAAAATTTATTTGAATCCTTAAATCTCATGCAGCATATGATGGTCTTCCAACCTTTCCATAGAAATCCTAACTTGAAAATTAATAATAAATTAATAAATCTTAAAAATTTTCCTCTTATGATGAATTTAACCTTACTTGATATATATCCCTACTTAAAGGAGTCCATTAATACAATAAGACAAGAAATGAATCTGCCCAAATCATATTTAACTATTTTGAGGCAGATCAAAGAACTCTCTATAAGTTACTTTGATGACTTTAAAATTAAAGATGAGGAAATAACAAAATGTTTCAATTTATGGCAAACTCTTCAACAAGATGTCAAATTTATAACAGCCACTAATAAACTAATAAAGGATCTTAAATTTCAGAATACAGTTCTTATGTCATAATATTGGAGGGATAAACTGCCACTTACAGAAGATAAGCAGTTTCTGAAGTCAATTAATCTAACAACGAAATCAATATATTTTCAAAAATTAATGTACACTCAACTTATGATTTTTATTAATGCCTATTATACACGCCTCAGATTGCACAAGTTTAATCCTAAAAAATCTCCAAACTGCCCATATTGTACAGATCAAGCAGATCTTCTTCATATGTTCTGGAGTTGTAAATGTATTTATAAACTTTGGAATTCCTTAAAATTACAACTTCAAAAGATGGGATATCAAAGTTCAACACTTTCATGGGAATTCATGATATTACATATTCCTCCAAAACAATTTCCTAGATCCCAAATCACTATATTTATTAATATTTTTTATTAATGAAACTTTATATAGTAACAAACTGGTTAAATCCATCTCAAACGTCATGGGACAACTTTAGGACTTTAGCAATAAGACACATACTAGCCCACAAACTACTTTTGAAGGATCATAATAAAAATATCACTAATCCAAAGATATGGGAGCAAATTTTTAATATCATATTGGCATAATATATAGAGATCAAGTGTAGTGTGAGACATATATATTCTTTAGGGAAAAAGTTGTTAATAAGTAAAAAATTGAGATATCTGATCTATTTATAATTCTTTTCATATGTTTTTGTACAATCTGATGTTACATTTGGAAGCATTCATGTAAATATTGTATATATGTTTTTGTGATTGTATTAGACATAATAGCTAGAACGTATTGATATTTTTGTTTTGTTTAAGTTTGTATGGAAAATGTTAAAACAATAAAGACTTATTATTGAAAAAAAAAAGTAATTTATTTTTTCATGCCTCACAACCTTTTGTTTCCATCTAGATATTAAGTAAGCTGTCATGCAGCCAATGCATTGAAATATTTTTATTCTTCTACACTTATTTTTGTCTTGATTGGACTCTCATAATGATGGTTTGGCACCCAGGGCAGCGTATTTACAGTCCATTATCAGTAAATATGCACAATTCTGCAGTCCATTATCAGTAAATATGCATAATCTCTGAAGAAGTAAAAGTCATCTATATAATTCCACATTAAAGAAATCTGTAACTAATGAAGAGGTTGCTGCTAGCAAACACCTTTATATTTCATGGTTTCATCGAAAAATAAAGTGTCTGTTGCCCCTCAGGAATAAATTGCCTATATTACATTAAAAAATAAGCTAGTAATATTGCAAGAGGAAATGGATGGCAAACTGATAACAGACTCATAGTTAGTATCTTCACCAAGGAGAACATTCTCAGTACGGCAGCATCCACCCCTTGTGGGAGTAGAACCCACAGCCTTCTGCATCAAAAGCAAGTACACAACCTGTTGTGATATTAACAAGGCAAACCAATTTCACTTAAGCAACACTAAACTTCTGTTCCCCTGCAGCTCTCAGCTCCTTGTAAAATCTACTCAATACTCAACTGCATCTTAACTTCGCAACACAAGAAAACTGGAAAAAGCCAAAATGTATTGGGGGGGGGGTCAAAAGCCCAAAAACCAGGGACACATTAAACATTGCTTGTATAATCTTGGAAAGTTGCTAGAATAAAATCCTGTGTTACCACCATACATTTTACTGCCAAGGTCCCTGTGCAAAACAGTCAGAGCAACATACCACTACGCCAAATCAGCTGCTTTGTAAAAGTGAGGAAGACTGAAACTTAAATGGTTATCATTTAGTGAATTCACTTCTCAACATAGCTGTCAACCTCTTAGTACAAAACACATGGACAAACCCAGTAATGAGGGAATACAGCCCTCAAACATATTCAGTGAATTCAGTTCTTGCCATAGCTGTCAACCTTAGCACAAAAAACCTGGACAAAACCAATAATGGGGGAATACAGTCCGAAAAATAAGGACACATTTCAAATATTCATCTTATAAACTTAGAAAATTGCTAGAATAAAAGGTGTTATGGTTGTGTTATTATGTATTTTCTGAAGAACATGAAGTCTGAAATTCAAATGCCTGTCAATTTTACTGCTGACAGAACAAAAACAATTTTCAGCAGAGACCCAGGGAGAAATACTGCAGACACGTCTTTGTAAAATGACAGAGCAAATCCACACAAACACAGGGAGGAGATGTAGACTCCACACAGAAGGCACCCCAGCCAAAAATCAAACCAGCAAACCTATAGCTGTGAGGCAACAATACTACCACTGCACCATCAAATATGCAAGGCATTAAACATTCAGAAACCTGAAGTCTGAAATTCAAATGCCTGTCAATTTTATTTAACATTTGTTAATCAGGACAGTCTGACTTGGAACAAAAAAAAATTTTCAGCAGAGGCCCAGGAAGAAATAATGCAGACATGTCTTTGTAACATGGGAGGACACAAAAGCAAACTCACAGAGAAGATACAGACCCCACAAAGAAGGCAATCCAGCCAAGAATCAAACCTGAGAACCTGCAGCTGTGAGGCAACAATGCTACCACTGCACCATCAAATATCAAGCATTGCAGTATTTACAAACCACAGATATTATGAGGAACAGATCAGATCAAATATGAGGCAAAAATCTGCAATTTTTTTTTTTTACAAATGGTGGTGGGTAGGGAATTCAGGTCTTTAACACCTGCATACAAGGTACAGGGTTCAAGCCTGAGGTATTCCCTACCACACACACACACACACACACACACACACACACACACACACACACACACACACACACACACACATCTGTAGCAGCAAACCACAAAAACTAAATATACTGCCCTGGGTGCCAAACTGTCATTATGAGAGTCCAATCAAGACAAAATGAAGTGTAGAAGAATAAAAATATTTCAATGCATTGGCTGCATGACAACTTAATATCTAGATGGAAACAAAAAAGGTTCTGAGGCATGAAAAAATAAATTACTTTTTTTTAAATACATTAATAGAATGCCAGTCAAAATCAAGTATAAGAAAAACAAGCAGCACTCAACTCAAACCACTTCTTGCACTGCAGTTCTAATTATAATTTATATTCAGCTTTATTAAAGTAACATGCTGAAAGTAGAAATCTCTGATGCCCCCACTTGTAAAAATGTTCCTTATCCAAAAAAAGACCTGCTGCCTGACATCTACTTGTTTCATGGGGAAAACATGATCAAAGTAAAAAATGAAAAGCAAACAAGAAATAAGCTCAAGATACATTGCTTAAAAGGATTATTGTACAGGTTATGGACCACGCAATTGGCATTCGGTTTATGGGTAAAGCCTGCAAAGATGACTGGAAGTTTCCAAGTGCAATGAGACTCTTAAAATAATGTAATTCTGTCCTTTATTATAAATACTGGCATATGCATTTCAGTACCCAAGGCTTATACATTATCTAGTTAAGTATTCTCTACATGGCAACAGAAAGGCTTTCAATGTTGGCAATTCTTTAACAGTATGCTTATTAAAGCTTACTTGCATCTTGCAATCTCAGCCAAGCTTACCTGATGGACATTAGAGTATTGCTACTTAAACACAGAGCAACAGGCACTTTGAGTAATAAGCATAAATCAACAGTACAAAAAATATGACAGAAACCAGACCATTCTGTAAAAATCAAGGACAGATGAAAAGCCACTCTAGTACTTGTGTCTACCTTGGATGGGTGGGATTCTCTGCACATTTACACTGCATAACTACTCCTTGCCTTGCTTCGACACATCCAAAGTCACTACATGGGGGAGTGGGGTGCAACAAGTATGTCACAGTTTGAAATGTCTCTGGCTGACTTGTGATGGCCCTGACACATTTGTCATACCTCTCAACCTCAGAGCAAGAAATCTGGACAAAGCCATACAAAGAAATGGGACAAAGGCCCAAAAATAAGGACAATTTTTAAAATATTGCTCTTAACTTAGAAAGCTAATAGAGGTCTTGCATTAGTATGAATTTTCTGAATGGTATGAAATCTGAAACTCAAATGTCTGTCATTATTTTCTAACTTCAGTCTTTAATTATTTGTCACTAATTTTTCAAAAAAACACAATTTTATGAAAAATGGACCAGAAATGTGATGTAAAAATATAAAATGGCAACACAATACAGCTGGGAACCTGTCAAAGAACTTGAGCAGCTGACAAAATAAAATAATCTACATGCATTTCTGAAATAAAAGTAATCTGATTATTACAGTTATTTCTTAATTATAAACCCTCCATGTTTTCTTCCAAAATTGCTATTTTGCGGAGGGATCATTAGGGGAAGAGCAACATTTTGAGCCAAAATCAGGGACAGTTGAGAGGTTTGGCTATGCCTAATTCTATAAAGCAATTTATTTGCATGTACCTCTCAACCTGTTAATGCAATGAATCTGGACAAGGCCAAATTTATTGGGGGAACATATAAACAGTACTAAAAATTGCGCTTGTATAAACTGGGACCATTGATAGAACAGGTCTTACTTTAGCATGCATTTTTCTGAAGGTTATGAAGTCTGAAACTAGTGTGTCATTATTTAGTGACTTAATTCCTAAATGATTTGCCAGAAAACCACAAATTTTATGAGGAACAAACCAAAAATAAGAAGCAAAAAAATCTATTCATTCCTTGAAAATCTGGACAGTTGGGAGGTATAGTTCAGCTGGGGCTGCCTAAGTTTGCCACCCTTCCCCCTCACAAAACCATGGTTGAATGGAGCCTCCCCCTGCAGCCATTCCAATGATCCATTACTTTGCCATTTCACTCCATTTACCATAAACACTAATGTGCAAACTGATTTACTTCTATGATGATTTGAATTTCATTTGAAAGTTTTATTTTGCATTTTACAGCACAAACACTAAGACATCTGCTAAACAAACTTGGCATTAAAACTTCTCTGCCCTTGAAACTCACATTCATTGAAACAACATTAAAACCCACATTCAAAGAAAATACATTTTACCTGTGGCAGATAAAAATTAATTCTGGGCTGTTTTCAAATCATAGGCCCCTTGCATATGAAACATACATGTGCTCTTTGATACACCTTCCTATTGCTTTGAACGTTTTTCCAGTAAACAATGAAACAAAACTGCCCAATTCTGAACATTTCCATCATAAAAGTCTACTCAAACTTCTACAGTCCACTATTATCAGTAAATATGCACAATTCTACAGTCCACCATTATCAGCAAATATGCACAATCTCTGAAGTAGTAAAAAAGTCATCTAAATAATTCTACATTAAATAAATCTGTAATGAAGAGGTTGCTGCTAGCAATCACCTTTATATTTCATGGTTTCATCGAAAAATAAAGTGTCTGATGCCCCTGAGGAATAAATTGCCTAAATTACATTAAAAATAAGCTAGTAATATTGCAATAGGAAATGGATGGCAAACTGATAACAGGCTCATAGTATCTTAACTTTCAGTACAGCAGCATCCACCCCTTATGGGAGTAGAACCAACAACCTTCTGCATCAAAAGCAAGTACACAACCTGTTGTGCTATTAGCAACGTGAGTTGACATAGCATAATCAGCACTAAACTTCTCTTCCCCTGCAGCTCTCAGCTCCTTGAAAAATCTACTTAATACTCAATTGCATCTCAACTTCGCAGCACAAGAAGTCTGGAAAAAGCCACATTTATTGGGGTGGGTCAAAAGGGCAAAAACCAGGGACGCATTAAACATTGCTTGTATAATCTTGGAAAGCTGCTAGAATAAAATGCTGTGTTACCACCATACATTTTACTGCCAAGGTCCCCGTGCAAAAGAGTCAGAACAACATACCACTATGCCAAATCACCTGCTTTGTGAAAGAAAAATGCTGTGTTACCACCGTACATTTTACTGCCAAGGTCCCTGTGCAAAACAGTCAAGAGCAACATACCACTATGCCATATCAGCTGCTTTGTGAAAGAGAGGAAGACTGAAACTTAAATGGCTATCATTTAATGAATTCAGTTCTCACCATAGCTGTCAACCTCATAGCACAAAACACCTGGACAAACCCAGTAATGAGGGAATACAGCCCTCAAACATATTCAGTAAATTCAGTTCTTGCCATAGCTGTCAACCTTAGCACAAAAAACCTGGACAAAGCCAATAACAGGGTATTACAGTCCGAAAAATAAGGATAAATTTCAAATAGTCATCTTATAAACTTATAAAATTGCTATAATAAAAGGTTGTGTTACTATATATTTATTGCTAGAATAAAAAGTTGTTTTACTATGTATTTTCTGAAGAATATGAAGTCTGAAATTCAAATGCCTGTCAATTTTACTTCTGATGGAACAAAAACAATTTTCAGCAGAGGCCCAGGGAGAAATACTGTAGACACGTCTTTGTAAAATGGCAGGACACCAGAGCAAATCCACACAAACACAGTGATAAGATACAGACTCCACAGAAGGCATCCCAGCCAAGAATCAAACCAGTAAACTTATAGCTCTGAGGCAGCAATACTGCCACTGCACCATCAAATATGTAAAGAAGTAAACATTCAGAAACCTGAAGTCTGAAATTCAAATACCTGTCAATTTTATTTAACATTTGTTAATCAGGACAGTCTGACTTGGAACAAAAAAAAACAATTTTCAGCAGAGGCCCAGGAAGAAATAATGCAGACATGTATTTTGTAACATGGGAGGACACAAAAGCAAACCCACACAAACACAGGGAGAAGATACAGACCCCCCCCACAAAGAAGGCACCCCAGGCAAGAATCAAACCCAAGAACCTGCAGCTGTGAGGCAACAATGCTACCACTGCACCATCAAATATCAAGCATTGCAATATTTACAAACCACAGATATTATGAGAAATAGATCAGATCAAATATGAGGCAAAAATCTGCAATTTTTTTGCAAATGGTGGTGGGTAGGGAATTCTGGTCTTTAACACCTGCATGCAAGGTACAGGGTTCAAGCCTGAGGTATTCCCCTACCCACCAGTATATTGCAACTGGGGCATTTTCACACACACACACACACACACCTCTTACCTGTAGTCCATAGGTCCGACATACACTAAATCCTGCCTGTAAACCACCACCACACATCCGATCCCTATCCAAAAACTGCGCACATCTGACCCTGCCCATCGTGAGATCTTTCCCCGACGAGACTGCAGCACACTCCAATCCATACCCTGCCCATCGCGCGAGATCCTAAATTCCTGACTGCTGACGTTGCAGTCCGACCCTGGCGCGTTTCACCAGGACAGTCTATGCAGTTTAAAACTGCATAGACTTCTGGGAGCTCTGTTCTCCATGTTTCCCAGTCAGGACTGCTGCTGAGACAATCTGCGCATGCTCCAGACTGTCTCAGCAGCAGTCCGGACTAGTGCGCAAAGTCCGTGATTTTTAAATTTTTTTTCTATTTATTTCTTTTTATTTTTGTTATTTTAAAGTTGAGGGGGCTGCAGTCTGGCAGTCCAATAGCACGGGCCACCCCTGCCAATTATTGAAGTCAATCATATTTTGTTCATACTGTGCATCATCCTTGGTGAAGGTAGAATGCTGCTCAATGCAAGGCATATATCTGCCTGAGACACATATTCAGATAGACCAACAATGTCTCTCTTCCTGTAATCTATGTAAGTACATCTCAGGTCATTAACACCCACATGGGCTATGACAGAATCATACCAGTATCTGTGGTGTAGTGACTTGAGTGCATACATATCGTGATGGATCCTAGCTCCAGGTAGCAACTAACCATTATCTTCCCCTCTTTCAGTCTGATGAGTGGGACATTTGTGTGCTGTGCAATGGAGATGCCTATGACAAGAGACTGTGGTAATGAGTTTACCTGCCTTATGGGCTTTGCTTTTAGGGCTCTAAGGGTGGAGGTGTTTGTGTTTTGTTTGGTGTTGCTTTTGACACTTGCTTTAGAGATTGCTGATCATAGGTGTTGCTGTTTATAAGCTTCAGAAGTCTTTGAGGTTTGGAAAGCTTGCTTTTTAGTGAGTCAGCATAAGTTGGTGTATGTGTGTGGTGGATGTAGTGTGTGTTCCTGACAACCTTGTTTGTATGCAAGATTTTTGCCTCCAATAAAATTGGGTATGTACATCTCTTCAATATTGTGTTTGTTTCTTTAAGGATTAAATGGTTGTCTTTGAAAATGAAACAATTGCTACATTGTCTCAGCATGTCCATCTCTACCAAGCTGACTATGGAGACATTTGAAAATTGCATACCCATGTTGTCCAGACCTGTATTTGGGTGAGTTACTGTAGGTCGTGGTCTGGGTTATACAGAGGTCTCCTTTGGTGGTCTCTGGGTTTGGTGATAGACTAGGTTAGATTGTGCTAAAATTTGACAGTAGTGCTGTTTAATGTATAAACTAGCTGCTCTAACCTTCTGTCTATGCAGTGGCTTTATTTTAGCACATGTTTCAGTTCTAAGGGAAGTTTTATAGATAAAATTTACTTTCTGGGCATTTATGTCTGTACAAGGCACTGCTAACCTTCCACTAAGAAAGATTGCTTGTAATGTAATGCAACAACAAAACAATCTAATCAAACTACCTTGACAAAGCAATTTCAAGTGTTACGGCCTTTAAAATTATTTAAAGGTAAAATCAACAAATTGAGCAAAAATAAAGAAATAGCACTCAAAACAGTTAATTAAAATGGAAAACAATAAAATAAAACTCTGTTTGCTAAGGATGGAGCAGGATTAACTCAGGATATGGTGTGGGCACAAGCAGATGGGTGCTCTGGGAAAATGAGCAGCAGACAGTTTGTAGTAAGGGGGGTTTGCTCAAGTGGAATACTGTTTTTCTGGGTGGGCACTTATTAGAAGGCCTTGTGGGATAGTACTTAAATAGGTTACACAACATACAGTAGCAATGAAGGAGGAGAGGGAGGTACTTTGGAAGTTAGATTGCCATAAAAGGCAGAAGCCAGAGACACAGTCTTTTAAAACCAAAGCAAACGAGTGGTGAGAGGGTTGGGGACAAAATTCAAACTAGAACTCTAGTTCTATGGTTAGAATCTTAGAAACTTTTAGCTTAATGGTCAAGTGGGGGTGGGACAGACTCAAGCAATGGGAAAAATAATAGCAGGGAAAGCAGAAAGCACTCAAATGCATAATTCTCAATCTTCCATCCCCAAAATGTGGAACACTGCCTCACACATTGTGGTACAAACGGGCAAAATATGGAACTCATGCTAACAGCTAGCTATCGGCTTTAATTAGGAAACTCTTAGGGTGGTTAATCATGTTACTTAATACTTGTAAAACATTCTTTTGATGAATTAATATGGTTCAGTATAATTTACCATAGATAATAATTAGAAAAATTCTTAATGCTGAATGTTTGACAGAACGTTTAAATGTGCAACAGTGAGGAACATGGACTTTTTAAGACATAGAATGAGGAATGTTCCTTGTAATGAGGTACACTTGAGTGGTATGCTTGATGCAACTTTAAGCAGGTATATACAACTATAAAAAGTACTGAAGCACAATTCCTGCAGCAGAATTCACAATGTTGTCACTACTGCAGTCCTACCACAGACCAAGACACTAGCCTATGTAGCAGTTTACCAGTAATGCTGTAATAAAGGACTAAATGAGGCTGAAATCTGTCAGTAGATCACGGTCCTGTCACAGCTGTAAATGAAGCTAAACAATTCATTGATGACCCAGACTGGGTTCAAAATACGAAAAGCTATCATTTACATGTGATTCTACTTATGGAAACAGAAGTGCAGTATAATGTATAAACAATGCAAAAATCTTGTAGTAATACACAATCTTCATACAACTGCAAATAAAGCTACAAGACTAAGGTCCCAGAACAAACTAAAAATGCAAACAGATAAGTTTTTTTGGCTGCAACATGGACAAAAAACAGAGAAATACAAAACAGTATAACCATACAGATCACTTAAGTTCATCTTAAAATATTTAAGCAGAATTTAAATAAAAGCTTTTTTCTTCCCTTTTGATGAAAAACTTGTATTTCATACCACTCAGAGTCTTGAATAAAAGACACTGAGTGGACATAGCAATGTGCTAAATATAGAAGACTTGCTAGAGAGGAGTCCAATCAAATAAAATCATTACTGGAGTTCAAGTGCTGTGGTTAGGAAAAGCAGTTTCTTAACAGATTCCTCATAGGACATTACTAGGCTAATAGCGTAAGAGCCCATACAAGCCTAGCCAATATAACCTGTTTACCCAATATATTGGCCCTGTCCATAAGGGACATAGGCATTACCCCAGGTGTGAATTTACAATTCCCCATACATTGATCCAAATTGCTTTTGAAGAGGGTCAAGGAAGGGCTTTGATTAATGTTAATAGGAAGCCTGTTCCAAATACGGGACAATTTCTGAGGCACATATCTGTCTCTCCAGCATGTTTTGTTTCAGTTGCTGACTAAGTTAACTCATTCACTCCAATGGAGCTTAGGAAGTTTGTGCTGTAACTTCCAATGGGCAGAGCCTAAGCCTTTTGACAGAATCAAATTATGTCCTCACATTTCAAACCAATGTCCATATCTCTGAAACCATAGGGGTTATGAAAGAAGTGTAAATGGAAAACTGTTCAGCACAAATTATTTTTATAGTGGTAGTATTCTTTAGGTTCTAGGTTTTAAACTGAATTTTTATAAGTCACAGTAAACAAAGTAACTATTACATTTGTAATATTTTGTAAACAATTTACAATAGCTCAGCAACCACTCAAGTTACACGCATACTGTCAGCAGCATTTTATTCATCTAGCTGGGAGCTTTTATATGTGCCTAAGGAGTTCTCTCTGTTGCTTGTTTTTTGAGATATTTAGAAAATGTGAAAATTATGTCTATATAAATTAATACCATAAAAACATCAGTTAATATCTATTTACCTGCACTAGACAGAGGTCAAATATTAAAGCAGTTGAGTTTGCCATTGTGTAAGCTTTAAAATGAAATCTTTTAAAACCTTGTACATAGCAAGGTTTTGGAATTATTGATGCAAATATAAACAAGCAATGTTTGACACCTAGAGACATCAATAGGAGTTGTCTGCAGATGTACCAGGAGGGGTCACTCAGATGTAATGTACTAAGAGCCCTAGATTGGGTGACCGTCATGCTGCTTGACTTGCGGGTCTGTAGCAGCTTCATCAGGGCTGAATTTGTGAGTGCCTTGTAGGTCAGGCATAGGTCACCCTTTAATAGTTGGTTGGAGACAGAATAATGTCAGTAAAGGGATAAGTAAAGGGATAGGGTTTTTAGTAAATGTGCATAGGACATGTTGTTTACATCCTCTATTTTCTTTGTGAAGAACCTCTGAGGTCACTTCAGCTGCTGGTACATGCCAAATGACACATTGTTATTAATGGTTGGTCTAATGAAGGCTGAGTACAGCAGGACTATAATTTCCTTAGATCTGGATGCCATACCTTTACTTATAAGTTGTGCCACATAGAAGTACTTCCTTACCATTGTGGACACATGGGGTCAAAGTTCAGTCTACTGTCTATCTGTATATATAGATATCTCACCTCTAAGTCTACTCTTAGGCTATTGATGTTGTAATTTGCAGAGGTATTTGACCTCCCAAAGAGTATGATAATACATTTTTTTCAAATTTAGTTTTAGACCATGGTTTTGGCACGAATCATTTGCTAATCTAGTCCCGCCTGAAGGATATCTATATCATTAGAGGATTCAGTGATTGCTCCCAGCTTGCAGTCATCAACAAACTTTGTCATCCAGAGGCCTTCCACATTAGCCTTGGCTTCAGAGAAGTATATTCCAAATAGGAGTGGTCCCAGCACTGAGCCTTGTGGCACATCACTAGTAGCTAGCCTCTTGCTGGATCTGGAGTCACCCAGTTTAACCACATGTCCTGTCAGCAAGCCAACTGGCTATTCATCTGATGGTGTAGATATTTATGTCCAGTTTAGTGAGTTGATTCATAATATCTGTGTGGGGAGTTGTGTGAAATGCCTTGGCCAGATCAAGGTAGGCAGTATGTACTGGTTTATCCTCATCCATGGCCTTAGTGACTTTCTCAAAGAAATTCACCAAATTCCGTTGGCATAACCTGCCTGTGACAAAGCTGAATTGGGTCAGGTCCAGTGTTTGGAGGTTTTCTATGTCATTATTTATCAGGTCCATGATTAATCTTTCCATGGCCTTACATATAAGACTAGTCAAACTTATGGGTCTTTAATTTCCTGAGTTGTCAGTAGATGGCCCCCCTTTATGCAAAGGGATGACAGTTGCTGTCCTCCACTATTTTGGGACAAAACTAATCCAGAAGCTATGGTTAAGCAAAGATCCTAATGGACCTGATAAGTCTTGATTTAATCTGTTTAAGGGCAACCTGGTATATCGCCATACCTCATTGAAGCCATGTTTTAGCTTTAGAAAATGCAGTGGCAGCCTGCTCTTTGGCGATAATTGGTGGTGGAACGGTGGAGGCTATTTCTTCGGGGAGAACTGTTGGTGATGGGGAGGTGAAATTTGAGCTGAATTTGTTGGTCAGCAGATTTCCTATAATTTCTAGCTGAGTATAGGTGATGTCACCTACAATTAATTCCACACACTGTTGGGTGTTGCCCTTAAGATTTCAGACATAACTGAAAAATGCCTTATGGTTATCCTTAGTTTTCGAGGCTATTTTTACATGAAAGTTTGCTTTGAGAGACTTGACTAGTTCCGTGATTCACTTGTTTAAACTAATTTTGCTGTGTTGTGCACATTCGCTTACTTCTCAACACAATTTCTTTTATTTTGTTGTACAACCTATTAATACCAGGGGTCCACCAATGTGGCTTTGGTGTGGTTTGCAATGGGTTTATTTCAGCCTGGTGGTTTCATTTCTATGCAGTTGTTTATATGGTCATACAGGGCTTTTGTGTATGTCTTTATATAGGTTTCTGTTTTTTTTCTGAATTTGGGAGAACTTGAAAACTAGCTATGCCATCCCTTAATAGGAGTAATTTACCTTGGAGAAGTTCTTAAAGTTTTTGGGATTAGATGGGGGGACTATTTTTACTTTTATTTCAAGGGAGACCGCTTTGTGCTCTGATCTTATTAGTGAGGACATCACATGGCAGGTAGGGCAGTATTCTCCCTTATTTGTGAATACCAGATTTAGGATATTTGTTCCCCTGGTGGGAGTGCAGCTCAGCTGCTCCAGGACACTTGAATTTACAAAGTCAAGAAATATTTGGGCCTAAATATTAGTAGTCGTGTAAAATTCCAATTAATGGAGGGGTAGTTAAAATCACCCATGAGTATGGTATTAGGCTGGATGGTGAGCAATTCTAGTAACTTCAGGTATGATGTTTGAGTTTCCTGGTTCACTGTGGGTGATCAGTAGCTAACAGGAATATAGTAATTGATTTTTCACATGGTTTGTTGGACACAAAATGGCTCAAGGATGTCATATTGTTTGACTAGCCTCAAGGTGTGCTTATCCTTTACAAAGATAGATACACCTCCCACCTTTGCTGTTCATGTTCAGTGGGTGGTTGGAATTTGTGAAAGGCGTTATAGCTATGCACAGCCAGAGTCAATCATTTCCTGCTGGTATTGTGGCATCATCCTTGGAGACCTTGAGAGTAACAATCTGATATGCAAACAAATAAGCAGATTTTGCAGCGGTCACAACATCAGCGCTGTTGTTCTAATGAACTGATTAAATTTAAGTAGACACAATGAATCGTGCAGAGAATAGGGCAATGCTGGTATACATCACTGTCCAGCCATTCCTGACTCCCTAATTGTCTCTTCTTATTTTAATGGAAAAATAGGCCAGACTTTATGCCATACAAATTTAGTCGTATCTAGTTACTTCAAATCTCAGTTGCTTGCTAGGGAACCGCATATTTTATGAGGAAAAGACCAAAATATGAGAGAAAAATCTGGATATTCTGCAAAAATCTGGACAGTTGAGAGCTATGCATTGAGTACAAAATTCTACACCCGTGGTATTTATAGGTAGTCTTCAAAATATAGGAACTACATTGGCTACTGGTGGGGACTCATTTGGTGTTCAATAAGTTGTGCCTTTCATTTAAAGCCCAGGGTCTGCTTCACCTAATGGAGCTGATGACCCTTATGTTCCAGTTCACCATCTATGGTCAGCTGAAAAGATGCTACTAGTGATTCCATTGATTAATATAGAAATATCTGGTTATAATTACCTTGTTTATCAAGCTCAAACACTTTAAACACACTACCTTCTTCTGAACTTGTGAGATGAAGTCCAATTTAAGGAGGTTCCTGAAATACTACTTTTTAGGTTAATATATTTAAATCCAATGAGAGACTTCTCTATTTGTATTATTTATTTATGCTTTCTTGACTGGAGTAGCCCCACTAGGCCAGTGGCTTCTTTTCAAGAAAGACTGAAGGTGGTGTTCATACTATCTAGGGGAAATCTGGCCAGGGTACTAAGTAACATCCCACCCTCCTTTTTAATAAATGTTGTGAGATCATTTACATCCACCTGACCTCCCACCAATTTAGGCAGATGGGACCTTGTTTACTATCTCTTCCAAAGACTGGCACACTCATGAGTGCAACAGCTCCCTTATGCTGTACTACAGTGTCAGTACCGGAAAATTAATTAAAGTACTTTTGGTGGGAATAGAACTTACAGCCTTCTGATTTGTCAAAGATATGAATGATACCTATTGAGCCACTGACATAACTTCTGGTTCTGACTTCTAAATTTTTCTTTTAATACTGCTTTTTTGAGATTTTATTACAATAATTTATATTTGCTAGTTTATCTGCTTTGACCTGCTGGGATATTAATGTTGCTTTGGTGTTTTATGAAGCGTTTGGGCCCATGCCCCTAAATAAAATACAGTTTAACATTTAAATCTACAACAGTTCATTGACCAGTGCAGGAGTCACAGAGAATTGGAGGACAGAAAGTACATAGGGGAGCAGGACAAAAACTGAAGAGATAGGGGACTATTAGCCTAACAACAATAGAAGTGATTGTCATGGGGGGATTGTGAGGGAATGGCTTGCTGCATTCAGAGAGTACAATTTCCATGATGGCAAACAGCATGTCCATGTCTTGAACGTGTCAAACCTGATCACGTTTAATGAACAGATTCTAGAGAGAAGTACTAGTAGATATTAATTACCTGGACCTCACCAAGCTTTTGACTAAGCCCTGCATAGGTGGCTGATAGGAATAATAGGATATGCACATGACACAGAGGGTTGTAGTGAGGGGAGTGATAGGAATAAGGCAAGTGATTAGTACAGTAGCAGAGGGCTCATGCCTGGTTCCTATACCCTGCAGTATGTTTGATTCAGACATCTATGTAGGGAAAGAAAGCAAGCTCACCCTCTTTGATGGTGACACAGAGATAGGTAAAGCAGTGGAGGAATGGAAGAAGAGTCTGAAGAAGAATTTGGGAAGGCTGACTAAGTGGATTGAAATGAGCATTGGGGTTCATTGCAGACAAGCCCTGTAATGAAGCATAAGTCGGATTATGTGAAAGTGATAATAGCAGACAGGAGCAGTATTTGGGACAACTGACCACATCCAGCATATCCAGCAAGAGCAAAAGAGAGAAGGACAGAGAAATGATAATGACAGCAGCAAAGCAAATTCTGGGGTAGATCCTCAGTGATACAGACGCAGAAACGTAATACTTCTGTATGTATGCTTGAATCTGCAACATTTGTTATTCATTTTAATAGTGCCTCTGCTGAAAAGGGACTTTAGCCCAGTCAGACTTTCCCAGTAAAGAAAAGCAGACAAACAAACAAACAAACAAACTAAACTGTTGGTTGTGTATTCTAAATATTTCAAAGTGATGCAAGCTAATTATACGACTGGTCATTTATTGGTGCTAAGAAGGTTGGAACAGCTATAGAAAAGGAATAATGCATTACATATATCTTTGTGCGTGTGTGTGTGTGTGTGTGTGTGTGTGTGTGTGTGTGTGTGTGTGTGTGTGTGTGTGTGTAAGCAGCGAGGGGGTTAGTTGTTCATACAGCTAGAATTTAGAGCCATGCCATCTAGAAAGAGTATGGAATTTTTGAAGCTCATGTGTTTGTAAAATATGAACAATAAGGAATGCTTGTCCAATCTTTGCTGTTGCACCAGAAGAAGTAGCTAACTTTATGGAAACCTGATTGCCCATTGCAGAAATGGATTTCTGGGAGTGAAATAACAGATATCAGATATGTGCAATTATCTGTAACATAAATCTCAGTCATTGTCAGAGATCAGTGGTACTTCAATTTGGGACTGGTGTGTTGTAATATGTGGCAATTCTTTGTAGGTCTTTTGAGATGTCCAGTCATCCTAACAACATAAAAAAAGAAATGCTCTCCTTAAAGACCTTCTTAACTCTGGAGAATGTAGATCTTTATGTTGTCATTAAAACCTGCTGTAGTTTAAAAGAAGAAAATAGCTTTTTTTGTTATTCAGAGAAGAGCTGTTTCTAGCGGATGGGGAGGAGTACAAGATTAGGGATGGCATTGGATGATAAAATAGCTGTCTACACCTCTGACCCTGAATAACAGCTTTCTAGAACTACCTATTCATAAACTGGCACACCTTCACCTCCACAATTAAATACAGTCAATGCTTCCTTGATTTTTATGAATGAAGTCAAGACTGTCACGCATTAGACACACCAACATATTCCATCTTGTCTTCACCACCACATGCCTGTCTGCTCCCCAGCCATTGTTGTACCTTTTTTGTCAATCAGATTGCTACCTATTTTATTCACCATTATGATTTGGTAAAAATAAACAAAGAACTCAACCATCTTTACTGATTTCTCCAAAACCAATTTTCTTGTGATTAATGATAACTTGAGATGACTCAGCAGTCTTCCACCAGTCAATAATCCTGTAGAAAATATCACCACATACAGTGGATATAAAATGTTTACACACCCCTGTTAAAATGCCAGGTTTTTGTGATATATAAAAAATGAGACCACAATAAATCATTTCAAAACTTTTCCCACCTTTAATGTGACTTATAACCTGTACAATTCAACTGAAAAACAAACACATCTGGTGGTGGAAAAAATATAAAAAATAAAAAACATACAATAAACTGGTTGCATAAGTGTGCACACCCTTAAACTAATACTTTGTTGAAGCACCTTTTGATTTACTTACAGCATTCACTCTTCTTGGGTATGCACCTGCCATCAATTAAAAAGACTCTGATTAACCCCATATAAAGTTCAGCTGTCCTAGTAGGATTTTCCTGACATTTACTCAGTTGCCTGCTACAGCAAAAGCCATGGTTCATAGAGAGCTTACAAAGCATCAAAGGGATCTCATTGTTGAAAGCTATCAGTCAGGGGAAGGGTACACAAAAAAATTCCCACAGCGTTGGATATACCATGGAACGCAGTGAAGACAGTTATTAAAAAGTGGAGAAAATATGGGACAACAGTGATGTTGCAAAGAACTGGACATCCCTCCAAAACTGATGAAAAGACAAAATGAAAATTGATCAGGGAGGCTGCTAAGAGACCCACAGCAACACTGGAGGAGCTGCAGGAATTTCTGGTAAGTACAGGCTGTGTACTACATGTGACAACAATCTCCCGTATTCTCCATATGTCTGGACTATGTGGTAGAGTTGCAAGACGGAATCCTTTTCTTACACAGAAAAACATCCAGGCCCAGCTAAAATTTGCAAAACAATACATCAAGTCTCCCAAAAGCATGTGGGAAAATGTGTTATGGTCTGATGATACCAAAGTTGAACTTTTTGGCCACAATTCCCAAAAGTATGTTTGGCACAAAAACAACACTTCACATCACCAAAAGAACACCATACCCACTGTTAAGCATGGTGGTGGTAGTGTCATGCTTTGGGGTTGCTTTTCTTCAGCTGGAACTTGGGCTTTAGTCAAGGTGGAGGGAATTATGACAGTTCCAAATACCAATCAATTTTGGCCCCAAACCTTCAGACATCTACTAGAAAACTGAAGATTAAGAGGAATTTCACCTATCAACACGACAATGACCCAAAGCATACATCCAAATCAACAAATGAATGGCTTCACCAGAAGAAAATTTAAGTTTTAGAATGGCCCAGCCAGAGCCCAGACCTAAATTCAATAGAAAATCTGTGGGGTGACCTGAAGAGGACTGTGCACAAGAGATGCCCTCGCAATCTGACAGATTTGGAGTGCTTTTGCAAGGAAGAGTGGGCAAATATTGCCAAGTCATGATGTGCCATGCTGATAGACTCCTACCAAGAAGACTGAATGCTGTAATTAAATCAAAAGGTGCTTCAACAAAGTATTAGTTTAAGGGTATGCACACTTATGCAACCAGCGTATTGTACTTTTTTATTTTTTATATTTTTTCCCATAACAGATTGTTTTTCAATTGAATTGTACAGGTTATAGGGCACATTAATGGTGGGAAAAGTTTTGAAATGTTTTATTATGGTCTCATTTTTTTTATATCACAAATACCTGGCATTTTAACAGGGGTTTGTAAACTTTTTATATCCACTGTTTACTAAAAGTTTATACTTCCATCTCAGCTGTTGTATAGATGCTCATTCACTGGAAGTGCAATACCAAATGTAGAAAAAAAAACCTCTCTGATAGAACTCACTGTAACCAAACTCTGGAGTAAAAGAAAAACAAAACTCATAGCTTTAAAGACTAGAGCAAAGACTTACCATGTTATAATCAGCCACAAAAGGGTTATTAAAGAACTCAAGAGCAAGACAATATCCTGCAGCACTAATTAGAAACTAACAATTATGTTACCAAAGGATACCCACAGGACATTTCTATTATATAAAGAACTTCAGAAATAATATTCAGCATAGCACCAATCCTTTCTCTAATGGCATCACCCACTGAAACTCTGGGGATCTAAAGGCCATCAATAATTAGCTCAGATCAAGTGACTACAGAAACATACACCAGCCTGACCAAAGGGACAATGCCTGCTGGACAGGGTAACTAAATGCACAAAAAAGGGAAAAGCACACCAAGGAAAGCACAGTGCTTTAAAAACACCAGCTGAATGTATTGACCTTAAATATATAAGATATGAGCACTTTTGTCCCTAGAACAATGATGGGACTTCATCAGAGATAAAAATATAACTGACAATCTTTTATACATACAGAACCCCCCCCCCCCCATCCTTACATAGTCGTTACTGTGGATTTAAAGAACATCAATAATTAGCTCAGATCAAGTGGCTGTAGAAACATGCACCAGCCTGACTAAAGGGACAGCTCCTGCCAACCAAGGTAATTACACAGAAAGATTGTGGAATGTTTTTGGGAATGTGTGGTATAAAATAGGAATGTATAAATATGGATGGTGTATTTATTGCCCTTTTATCAAGGAAGGTGAAGAGGTTAGTATTACTGGGCATAGTACAGTACATAGTTTTTTATTATTGTAATAGTTTTAAAAAATAGTTTGCCAGGATGCTACCTAATCTCCTCTTCCTTTCTCTCTTCCATTTAACTTTCATTAATTATCATTCTCTTAGCCCAGTGTGAAGCAATGACAGCCATTATACTGCCTTACGGCACTCCTTGTGCCTTCAAATAGCATTACCGCTAGTCTCATATTGTCTATCCAAACTGTTTCCATATGTGCTTTACCCTTGTAAGTATCTACTTTTGTTCTCTCTTCTCTCCATATCTACATTTCTTCCTCTTTATCTGCATGTTTGAACTTTTTCTGTGAATGAACTTTAAAGACTTCTTCTTCTTATTTCGGCTCTTCCCGGTTAGGGGTCACCACAGCGGATCAACTGTCCGCTTATGATTGGCAGTAGAGTTTTATGGTGTCGAGTTGCCATCCCGGCACCCAACCTCCAACAGAAGGCGCACACACTCATACCTAGGGCCAATTTAGAGTGTCCAATCCACCTACAGCATGTCTTTGGGATGTGGGAGGAAACCGGAGCACCCGTAGGAAACCCACGCGACCACAGGGAGGACATGCAAACTCCACACAGAAGGCACCCCAGCCAAAGATCGAACCAGGGAACCCCTTGCTGTGAGGCAACAATGCTAACCACTGCACCACCGTGACCGCCCAATGAACTTTAAAGACTAATAACTTCAAAATTATGAACTTTTGTTTTAGTCAACGAACCTTAATTTTTTATCCTAGTGAGCGAATGAACTTTCTAGTATTCTGTATAAACTTTTGAGAAACTGTTATTCAATTGTTTGTACAGCTTGGACTCTGTACCTTAATCATGTACAATATCTTAAACCACATAATCTGTTACTCTTGTACTTATCTTGTATAATTCTTATTGTATGTTTTTCTGGTGCCTGTAATCTCATTCATGGGTTATTTGTAATTTCTATGCATTTTTGTTGGAGGATTTCTCCTCGAGTCTCTACTGAAAATGGGCCCCTGGCTCAGTTGGACTAACCTGATTAACAAATGACAAATAAATAATAAATAAATTATATAGCCCTTTTTAGAAACTTCATGTTTTTATATATGTAAAACTGAGGGAGGTTTTAAAGAGAGAATTTATAAACATGTATATGAAATTCAGGTTAAAAATCTGCATAATGCTTTGTGGAGACATATTCAACAACATGAGGAACATGAATTTAGGTTTTTTTGTGTTGGATGTCATTTAAGAAGATGTGAGGGAATCACGGAAAATAAAATTGGAAACCAAGGAATTGCAATAGCAATTAAGGACACATGCTGCAGGACCTTATGGTCTAAATGATATGGTTTATTTAGTGTGTTGAAAATGAAGTCTATCGATTCATTTTAATTCTGAAAAAGTATTTAAATGTATATTTAGACTTTATATATTGCTGGCTGAGATTTTCACTGCAAAATTGATGCATTTATCATTGACCTTTAGGCTGTTTCAATTTTTGCAAATGAATTAGTAACAACTATGTAAGGATAGGGAAGGGGTTTTTGGTATGTATAAAAGCATTGTGGGTTAGATTTTATTTCTGATGAAGTCCTGTCATTGTTTTAGGGTTGAATGTGCACATAACATATATTTAAGGTCAATAAATGCACTCAGTGTTTTTACAGCATTATGCTTTCTTTGTTGTGCTTGGCTCATTTTTGTGTATTTAGTTACCTCCGTTGGCACTCACTGTCCCTTTGCTCAGGCTGATGTGTGGATCTAAAGAACTTCCTTATAGGTATATTTAGCTCCAACTTCTCCCTACTGTCACCTCCAAACTTCCCAATACACAACATCCAATCTATAACCCTTAGCGATCACCTCTGTAGAGGTAATAAAATAGCTCTCCAGAACCAAAAGCACCAGTTCTGTGGGTCCAGATAACACACTAGAATGTTTCTTGGTCATTATGAAACATCTGCTATCAAGCCTTTTCCTTAAACTCTTCAGTCACAGCCTCTTTCCTGGATACATGCCAGACACCTGGAGAACACCTGTAGTCCCCCCCTTCCACAAGGGTAACCCCACCACAGATTTGACAACTATTGGCATATTAGCCTTAGCAACATCATTTCCCTAGTTATGGAATCCTTCACCATGAACCTTTTAAATATTATACATTATAGATATATTTACAAAATCTTATGCAATACAGTTTGGCTCCACAAAGGGAATGAGAAGTTATGCTAGTAACATCCAAGCAAATTCAGATACTGAAATTAGTTTATATTAAAAAAGAACAATGCAAACCCGACCCAAAAAAAAGCACAGGGAGGAAACAGAATTTGTAATATTGACTTGGGAACACTTCAGCATAGCTTACCATATCATTATAGCTGTTATTTCAATAGGTCATTTACATTTGGGGAGATTCCAGAAATTTTGGAGACATGCACTTGCTAAAAAGATCTTTCAGGGAAAGGGGAATGGGGCAAAGTGAAACTCAAATAGACTGATATGTTTAGCTATGGCTGAAAAATGGAGAAGGTTATTTTGGATAAATTGTTGTCAACATTTGGAAAGGCTGACACTTGAAACCATATGTATCAGCATGCATATGTTGAAAATAGATCTATAACTTCCTGCAACATGATGTTCTATAATAACATAAAAGCAGCTACAAATGAAAAAGTGTTTGCTCTATAATGTAATCTATATACACTAAACTTCAGCCTTTGGTAGGGTTATACGCAAAACACTGATCAATACATTAGAACAACTAGAGATGTTGTCTTGTCAAGATGGATACGTGGCTTACAAATAGAACATGAAAATATCATGCAGAAATTAGTCAGGTGAAATTCTAGGTTACAATCAGGGTGTCCCATAGGGCTCTGCCCTCAGCCCACACGTTTAGTTTGTATCTTTCAGATCTACCTTTTTCATCTGAGGTGTTCGATAATCTATATACAGTTTACTGGAAAATGAGTAAACTGATTATATCTGTTATAGACAGGGCATGTCTGCAAAAGAACTTGGCTAACCTGACCATTTGGGCACAAGAGAACAATATACTGATAAATACATCAAAAACTAAGCATATGTGATTTGGGAGAAATGGACCGAAGAATAGATGTTTAATACAGAACACACTGACTGAAACTGTAGATTCATTCAAGGACCTGATTATACAGGTAGATCCAGCTTTGTCTTTTACTGATTATGTCAACCAATTGATTAATGATAGTTATACAACTGTTGACTGCATAAAAATGTATAAAGTCTAGGAAATCATATATGATGAAATCACTGTTTGTAAGTTGCATCAGGCCAAAACTAGAATATGGAATATTAACATGGAAGCATTATAAGAAAACTAGCATGAGTAATTTGAAAGGAATACAGCAGAAATATGCCAAGGGCATCAATGGATGTGAAAAATTGTTAGTATGAAATATTCACCTGTCTAAATTTCTACAGTGTTTGATGTAGATATTTAAGTGGCAACCTTATTCAGGTATATAGGGCATTTAAAGACAACTACCTCCGGGAACGTTTGGGGTTATCAAAGAATAGTAATAAATCATCAGATAATCTGTGTAGGAGATTATATAGGAATGAGAGATGTACGAATTGGCTCTCTGAGATAGTAGCCGATACTTAGAATAGACTACTAAACTATATTAAAGCAAGCACAAGATATTTTTAAGAACAACTTGGACAATTATTATGAGAATGATTGTTTTGGTATATTAGCAGGCTAGAAGGGCATTATTGCCCATGCCTCAAATATTTGTAGGTATGTATGTGCACAGGTATATATGTATATATGTATGTATTAAATAGGAAACTTACAATCCCTAGACCCTAACCAATTTAACTTTGAAAAAGAAAGATCATGCCTATTAAACCTACATGATATCTTTGAATGTGTCACAGAGACACTGGAGAGGCTAATTTGGGGCACTCTACTTATCTCAATTTAGCTAAGGCTTTTGACACTGTACACCCCTCTGAAATAATTTCCAAAGTAATCAAACTCAATATAAATCTCTATATATCCTTGCATGCTCAGGTGGCTCAGTGAAAGACACCATTTCATTAGAGCAGATGGCACACTATCCTCCAAGACACTTGTCCACAGTGGTGCACTGTGTTTTGGGGACCAACTCTACTTGGCATTAACTTCTGTGATATCAGATCTGGCATTAAAGGTCTCTAGCTGATTGAATGTGTAGATAACTGTAAACCTGGATCCATAATCAACTACATGAAGATACTGGAATCCTCCAAAATGGTCTCTCACTCAAACAAACACACATATGATGTCAGAATTATGATCTAAAACTAAACACTAAAAAATGCAGCATCTTTCAGTTCAAGAAACAGCTACTCTCTCCTTAAAATGGACACTGTCATTAGACACCAAGGCACCTTTATTGATAATAATAGTCCAGGCTGTGCCCTTTTTGGGATATATCTGTCTAAATATATAAAACATTTTGAAAGCACCTAAAGGCTCCTAATCAAAAAAATCACAGGCCTAAGAACCTCAGCTAGAATGAGAGGGTGGAAGCTCTATTTCTTTATTCAGCATCTTATAGACTTTTGATGGAAGATCTCTGTCTCACTTACCACTCCATTAGAGACCTGATTGTCCTGGATTTCCTGTTTCTCTACAACTCCAGTATCTCCACAGTACTAGAACCAGGGACCTACATTTTCACCAAAAGACACATCAAACATGATGGAGGGATAGCTTTATAACCCAGCACCTCCTAAATCTCTGGAATAAACTTCTGTGTGTTAAGTAATGTGACTATCTCCCTTTAATCATAACTTGATGACTGGATGAGTAGCCACAAATTTTAATGCAGGTTGACTGTTGTGTCCCACTGTAGAAAGGAAGTGCTACCTATGGGAGAGTAGTGGCAAGGTGAAAATGGTTATGAGACTCAGTTGCCTTTAAATACCTATGAATCTGTGACCTGCTCTTTGATTGCCATATATTCACTGTTATTAGAAAAGTCTTATACCGATCCCGATGGATTACTACGGACATCTCCTCACGGTTACAAGATGCCATCATTTCACTGTACTTATCCCTTACGAGGCCCGTTTTACTTCAGTATACATCTATGCAAACATGTATCCAACATAAAAAACTCAGTAGTCCCCCATCATACTAGGCACAGGTGTGAGATCTCCATGTTACTCAGGATGTCTGTAAGCCATGTCTCTCTACTCTGTCCCATACAGACTCATACATGGCAATCTATGTCTGGCCTAAAAATCTGCAAATGGCCCAGTCCCTCTTGATCTGCTTTGTCTCTACAACAATAGTAACAACAAAAAATGTACATTTCAGCATAAACAGAATTTGTTAACATGACAGATACCACCACTGAAACAAACCCAGCTTTCTTTAAAGCAAAACACATTCCTCACTATCTTCAGCTCTAACTTAGATGAATGGATGAGAAACCACAATTTATGACAGGCATATCTTTGCTGCCCCTTATGTATGGGGGGAGTAACTAGTTGGGCATACCAGTAGTACTGTGGTGGCTTGGCTTCGAAAGACTTACGTGGTCTATTGCTTAGTAACAACATATGAATATAGGAATCTTCAGGAAGGACTAGGTTAGAAACCTGCAATTAAAAATGCCCATCAGTATAATTCCAGATAGATACCTATAAAATATTCATCTCAAAACAAAGCTCTAGTACACATCCACAAACTTTTACTTAAAAAAATACCTATAATTTCTCCTCTTCCCATTTACCAGTAAACAAAAATAATGCAATACAAATACATCTTTAACTTATGAATATGTATTTGTAGGTTAAAAATGTATTTAAAGATGTTGTTGCATTTTAGTATTTTTTACTGATTTTGAGTAGGTTATTATAAAGGTTTTTAACATATATTCTCTAATATATGTTTGCGATATTGGTTTTGTGTAATAGTGTGATATTACTAGAATTGTGTTAAATATTTTTAATTAGATTTTCAATTAGATGAGTAGATTAAACAGTTATGATGTTTATTAATAGAAATGAAATTATGAGATTATGAGGGGATTTATATGTGTACATGAGAGCAGGACCATTTGAAGTCCTAGTATGAGGAGAAAACACTCAAGCTAATATTGCATTCATTTGTTTTTATGGTTTGAATAAAGTGTTGTATTTATTATTATGTTATAGCCCTGAGTGATCTAGTAAACTTCACTACAACATGTATAGCAATAAGAAAGTAGTTTGAATAGACGTATTCATAACAAGTAATTTGGGGCTCTGAGTGGTCGTGGAGTTTCTGCCAAAGTGCGAACATTCATTTTGGTTTGAGTAGTTACATTTTTTCTCACTCCTTTCTGCTTATTCTTGTTGGTTAAACTCCACATTCTACCTCTACTTTCATTCAGTTACAGTTGACTCCATTAACAAGAAATACTAGTCAAACTTAAACCAACTACTCTTTTTGTGATAAAATACATTTTGAACATCTCCATCTTGCAGCAGTTTACTTCCTACCATATTGCATTTCTAATAATTCACTCATTGAAAGATAAATACATACTACACATATGATAACACAAAAAATGAACGGGCAACAAGCTGTATTATTTCACTTCATTTCAGCTATTGTCTACCTAGTCTACAAAATACTTGGAAAAATATATAAACAAGGAACTCCTAGGTTGCCTCACCTCACATAAACTTCTTTTACTAACTCAGAATGGTTTATGAGCTGGTCATAGCACAGACTGCCTTTCTGGCTTTTAGAAACCCAGTCAAGTCACACTTAAATTAAATTAACTTTCTGTCACTATATTCTTAGATCTCTCTAAGACTTTTGACACCTTGTCACACAAATGTATGTTACAGATCTTTAGTGATTTAGTAATCAGATACTCTTCTCTGTACTGATTTGAGAGCTGTGTATCTGACTGTACTCTGTCAGTAAAATGGAAAGAAATTTAGGCTTATAGGTAAGTACTAGGCAATCAGTCTACAGACCATTACAAGCTTAGCCAAAAAAAAAAAAAAAATATATATATATATATATATATATATATATATATATATATATATATATATTCAAAAGTTACCTGTAGATTCGAGGACAGCAAGACAAGATAAACCAGGGGAGAGGTTGTGGCTGCTCATCCAATTCTCTAGGTTATCCCTGAAGGTGGAAAGGGTGCTACTCAGCTTCACATGTAATGAAGATGTGTTCCAGAGCTGAGGAATATGCTGGGATATGAATTCATCATGCCAACATGTTTTATCTGCTGATGAAGCTTTAGTTCCTATAACTGAGTATTTGAGGTACCTTTAGTTCTTCAAAAGAAAAGGATGCCAGATAGGGCAGGAGTTTTCATGGCTCAAAAAAACTAGGCACACATCTCCATTAAAGAGTCTTTTAGATACTGAGTATAGAGAAATGTTTGACAGTCTCTCCTGATAACTAAGATTTTTGAGGCCACTGATGTTTTCAGTTATGAATCTCTGCAGTCTCTCAAACTGTGTGATACGCTTAGACCAGTACATGTCAAAAGGTGCATTATGTCCAGTAAATGGGTCTGGTAAGGTACAAATAAAGGGGAATTAAAACTTGTTTGGACTTAGTGGTGGTGCCTTTTGGAAATTAAATGAACCAGCTAAAAGACTTTTCCAACTACTGTGGAGACATGTTGGTGTAAGGATGAACTGATGAGCATTGTTGTTCTTCAGATAAAGTGTATGATGCAGTCTGATTCCAGAACTCTTTAATAAAATATTTGGCAACTGGTAACTCACACCATGCATTTAACATATTATAATAGAACATGTTTAATGCCTTCAGATGAATGTTGGATTTATATCATCAGTTAAGTAAGATGTAAATCCTCTGAAGTTTGTAATTTTGGCTTTAGTTTGTAGTATTTCGAGGCTTTTGGGAGAAGCATTATAGATCTTTAGATTTTATTTTTCTCTAAGTTATAAATGTAATTAATTTAATTTAATCTAATTATTTTATTATTATAAAAAAATTATATTCAAGACCCTTGCACTTTTTAGTTCTAGTTAAAACAAATAATGCATAAAATGCTGAACTAGTCTAGATTCCAAGAGTTCTAAAGAATTTAGTAGATACTTAAATATAGTCTATAATGTACAGTCATTTATATCAGCATTTACCATTAGATTCTCAAACGCAATCCCAAAATGTCCAAACATATTAGAAATTCAGGAAGCTTAGTACAAAATCTGAAAAATATCCTCAAAGATCTATGAAAAAACTGAAAGCAAATAAAACAGAATTCACAATGCTCTAAAAATGAAATGGAATAGACCTAAGTCACTACAAAATTATACATCCTTAGCTACCAAAACTTTGACCGTTCTAGTCCAAATTTTACGTCTGGCAGAATGATGGGTATATAGCATCACATCTAGATAGTTTAAAATACTAATGCAACTTAAACTATTAGTTGTCAAAGAAATCACTTAGCTATGGATATTAACCTGAGCTTAAAAGGTTTAGTCACACGTTACTTTAACATTAGGATACAAATGTAAAGAAACAGAATTGTAGCTGTAGCTGTTATTATTATAAGTTAGTTACAAATATATTCATTATTTTAAGGGACATCCTGTTTCTAAATTTACTTGAGATATTATTATCGAAGATAGCTCTTTCTTTTCCTACTATATCTGAAACAGGATAATTTTAAAAGCTAATATCCATGCCTGGCTATAGCATGTTCATGATCAGTTACATTCTTGAAAAATGACTAAATAGGGATTAACATACCACTTAACTGCAGATTTTTAAAACAGGTACAAAGGCTGGTCATAGACTGGAGAGGAGGTAGTGTTGAATAGGTGCATTAGAGGACAAATTGATTCTTAATAATCATTTTTGCAAATAATCATGCCGAAGTTAAGAATGCTAAATCATTTTACTTTTCTAGACAACTTTCTCAAGCAGTAAATCACCCAGCTGCTTGCTGCCTTTCTAATCCTGGCCCATTGAATACTATGGAAGAATGTGAACTGGATGACCACTACTTTTCCACTATAACTGTTTCTACCTGAGGATCTGTTGCTATATCCCTTTTTTTTCCATCTTCATTTGGTCAATGGGAAGATTCTTTTTCTCAGGTTTGGGAAGAGCTCACCATGTCTGACATTGATGACCTGATTACTATGACCTCTAGTATGCTTACTACTAGTCATTTTGACTGTTGTCCTTCATGATTTCTGGTTACGTCTCTTGAAGTTATTGGTTTCTTGATTTTTGAGATCATTACCACATCTCTTAGCTTTGTTATGTCTCTTTCTTGCTTGAAAGAAGCATTGGTGACCCCACTCCTTAAGAAGGCAGGATTAGATTCTAATGATCTCAATAATTATTGTCCTGTCTATAACCTCCCCTTTTTGGGGAAAGTTCTTGAGAAGGTAATGTAGCAACAACTTGTTTAATTTATGTTTTATCAGGCCATTTAGATCCAGTCCAGTCTAGTTTTGTGGCAAGGTAGAGTCTTGATAGATTTCCTGGTTAATTATTCCAACTTAGTCCTTTTGGATTTCTCATCAGCATTTGATTTAGTGGATCACTCTTCTTTTAAATAGATTAGAGCATCACATCATAACATCAACAAAATTCACCCACCAACCCATCACAAATGAATTAAAGGAAAACAAGAATGTTTGAATTATGAAAAGTGACAAAGGGGGCACCTTGGTGCTAATGGATCAGGATAAATACATATATAACATCAAAATTATGTTGAACAACACCCAGGAATATGCACTTACTGACATTAATCAAGTGTTTGCCTGTTATAGAAGGGTGTTTTCCTTTTTATTTGAAAGTATTATGAATGGTAATTTGGATAAAAATACTTATGATTTTTGAAATATAGAAAAACCTAGACTTGGGACCTTATTTGGAATACTTAAGGTTCATAAGTCTCTTATTACCCACCCCCATTCAGACCCATTGTTTCTGCCCCAAATTACATCACTGAGGGTACTTGTTTGGTATTAGACTATGTTAAACCCCTTAGTTAAGAAAATGAAGTCCTACTTAAAAGATTCGTGTGACTTCTTAGACAATATTAGAACTTTTTCTAATGGGATAACATTTGATGTTTACTATTGATGTTATGTCCTTATTCACATGCATCCCTCATGAAGCTGGGATTGAATATGTATGTGAATTTTTGGGCAAGTTTTCTGATTTTGAGAATTCCACGTGTAATTTTGTTGTGACTTGATTGATGTATTGTTGAACAATAATTTTTTTATGTTTAATAAAAAAATATATAGACAAGTTGGGGGATTGCTATGGGGACAGCAGCTGCTCCTCCCTTTGCTAATATTGTGATGGGTTTGTGGGAGTTCTTAGTGCTAGAACCTCTAATGAAGCAATATGATGTTTTGTATTTTAAGAGATTTGTGGATGATTTGTTTTTTATTATTTAAGGAGATTTAAGAACAGTGACTGAGTTTATAGGTAGTTTAAATTCAAAGTCTGATTTTTTAAAGTTTACTGTGGGAGAGATTGGCTTTAAGGTGAATTTTGTTGATGTTACCTTAGAATGGGATTTTGTTATAAATAAATTCACTAGTAAAATTCATTGTAAAAAAAATTTTACAAACAGCTGTTTACATTATAGCAGTTTACACCCATATTTTATGAGGGGCAATATACCTAAAGGGCAGTTCATTAGAGCAAGTCTTATGACCAGTGAACATCAGCATTTAGCTGAAGAATTTGAGTTTATTATATCTATGTCCACTGATTGGGGCTATGATGAAAATTAAGTGAGGGAATTAGCCAAGATGGTGTTTGATAGAAGAGAAACACACTACCCACCTATTTTAAAGGTGCCATTTAACAATTCAAAAGACAACAATAATTTTAATTCTGATACTAATGTATTTTGTAGTCTGGATATGACTTTGGAAAGTGGGATTATCGGAGGAATAATCAAAGAAAATTGGAAAATAATAGAGGGGAATCAAAATTTACTTAGAACCGCATGACCGTTTCCACAATTTGTATATAAAAACCAGTGTAATTTGAAAACTTTATTTGAAAGAGATAAAACCAAGTATGTAAATGAAACAACCTATACTAACAACTTAAGTGGGATGCATAAATGTGGAAGTTGTAGTGTTTGTAGATTTATTTTAGAAGGACCACTTGTGAACTTAAGCCATTTACCTTATACTATAAAAGTTCCTGTTTTTTTTTAATTGTAAGAATAAAGGATTAGTTTACATAGGGCTTTGTGTGGGCTGTTCAGCTTTTTATATAGGAATGACTACTCATAGTTTAAGTGTTAGCATTAGGGAACATTATTATAATATAAAGAAAAAAGATGTAAAGAATGCATTTTTCAAACACACTTTAAAGTGTCACAATTATAAAAAAAAATGTATTTTCTGTTTTGGAACAGGGAGTCAGTGATTTGAGGGGTGGAGACTTGTAGAATGATTTAGAGCAAAAATAAGCCTTATAGAAAATTAAATTAAATTCTGACAAGGAACCTGGACTTAATGTTGTCAATATTAAGTGTTTTTGTAAAATATCGCAGAGTATATCTGTATAGATAGATTGTATATGTACAGTTAATTTACAGTGTTTTTATATATTTGCATATGTATTTTACTGAAGTACATGGTCTTTTTAAAATATTGTAATTGGTGGTGATTTTCTATTGGATGGAGTTTGTATTCAACCTTGGTAGTTTTGATTAAGTGTATTCTGATGAAGTCTTGGACGAAAGCATATAATAAACTGTTGTGTACACTAAAGAAATCTGTGCCTTTGTTATTCAGCCTGCTTCCAGTTCAGTTCTTATAACTGCTTAAGGTTTAAATTCATCTAAGTTCCATGGGAACTTTATTCCATAATTTAGAAATGTAGACAGAATAATGTTTTTTATTTTTTATTTTTGTGGTAGAATTAAATTCTGATTTTTAAATCTTATATTTCAGGTTTATTTAATATTTTGTGTATGACTTTTCAAGGAAAAATAATTAAGGTATTTTTTAATGGTAACCAGCCAGGGTTAAACAGTACTGTGTTTTGTTGTAGATAATAGTAGCAAATTAATCATTGGTATTATATGGTTCTAATTTATTTAGTTGGCTTGATTGGAGGTTGGATAGTTTGGAGGATGCATTTGCATACAGTAGGATGGATAGTTTAAAATTGCAAACAGTGAGCACCCAAGTATGATCAGACAGACCCCAGGATTCAGCAAGAAGCCGTGCAGGAATAAGTAATTCCTGCATGGCAGGGATAGTTCCTGTTCAACACAGCAGTGTGCCATGCATACTTATGAAGGTGCGCTGCCTTGCTCTAAAATGGACATGGTTCCAAGAACAAGTGCAGGGTGTGTGTCTGAGAGCAGAGCTCTCACAATTCACACACCCCCTGCACTCCAGAATTGCCTTTTGGCAAATAAAAACAAGCGCGAATGCTCGTAACACCCTAACCCATAAGGCAAACAAAAAATATATGTGGTCAAAGGCAAAAGGGACAATCGTCCCTACCAAGCATGCTTCTCAACTGTACAGATTTTCACAGAATGCCCAGATGTTTACCTCATATTAATGGTGTATTCCCCCTAAAATGTGTACCTGTCTGGCAAATAGCTGAGGATTAACGTCATTAAATAATTACAAAACATTTGAGTTTAAGACTCCACACATCCATCAGAAAATTCATGCTAATGTAAAACCTATTATTCTATCAACTTCTAAGTTTGTAAGAGCAATATTTAAAATCCACGCCATTTCTCCCCCCATCATTGTAGGTTTTGTCCAGATATTTTGCTCTATGAGGTTGAGAGGCGTGCTACCAAACCAAAAGTTATTAATATAACACAGGCAGCATAAGCACATAGAACACACCTCCCAACCTGTCAGAGTAAGGAATGTGGACATAGCCAAAAGGGACAATTGCCCCACAAAGCCAAAAGCTGATAAAAAAACAGGTTTAGCATTAGCAGGGATATTCTGAAGGGTATAGATGAAATAATACAACAAAACTTTTTTTTTTATAAATGCAATAAAGTTTAAGCATAGCTGCATGGGTGTGTCCATTGCTTAGCTACGCTTAGTCCAGCTTAAACAGCACAAGAAGTTAAACAGCAAGAGACATCCTACATAAGCAGTATTGTAGTAGTGTAGTGGTTAGAGTGTATGATTCTTGAGTACCCATTCTAGGTTTGATCCCCACTGTAACCAATTGAAATTTTACATGTGAAAGCAGTACATAAACTATTTTTTTTAGTATTACCTACTAAATAACATATATTTGTTAACCGAAGTACTGAATTAGGTCCAGATGTGAGGTGTCAGTTTAATAAAGTTGTGAAATCCCCATATAAACACAAGTGCCCCATACAGTATAGTTACACATGAATAAATGTAGTCCAGAGATCTTTTGCTGGTCTCCCCAACCTTAAGATTTTCCATTTTACAAAGATCCAGATCCTCCAAGAGCCTGTTAGAAGAAGATGTGAAGAGAGTAGTGCTTAGACTCTTGAAGTCATCTACTTTGCCCAAATTGTTGTTGGCTCCGACCCAGTCATTCTGGAGCCATCTGGATCAATTCTTCCTGTTGTGGTTCCTCCTCCCAGCTTAGTCAGGCCTTTGGAGCCAGAGATTTTGGTGCCGCTTGTTGTGGAACCCTTGGTTCCAGCTCCCCTTGTGGCTATCTCGGAGCCGAGTTCCACTCTGACACCTTTGGCACCATCAGTGGTGTCTAGGAGCTGAAGCTCACTGGTTGGCCCTGACAGGGACACTTGAACCTGAACCTCTTCATTGGCTAGGATGAGCTCGGATCCTACATCCATCTCAGAACCTGTCACTCTGGAGCCAAGGACTACCTTAGTTTCCTCAGGACTAGGGCTGTCTTCGGAGCTGGAGAGATCTGCATTTGAAATGATGAGGAGCGTGCTGTCTCAGTCATCAGCTCCGTGCAAGGGTACAGATACTCTTTCCCCTCAAACACCGACCTCTGTCTCAACACCTTCTCTCTCCCTTGGTAGCAGAGACCCGCAGCCTCAGGAGCCCCCATTGGTTGGCCCCCAGTCTTCCAAGACCTCCCCAGAATACCCTTCTGAGGAGCCCCCTCAGAAGAGGACATGCAAGAGGAAGCACATAGACTCCCCTGATGAGTCTATCACCTCAGACACTGACCTCGAGGAGTCAGATGGGTCCCCCGAGTAATCCTCTGATGATGTCTCCTTTGTAGACATTCTATAGATCCTAAAGCAGAGAGGCGGCTGGCCCACTGTCACCCCTTCTGATGAGGAATCAGTGTACTTGAAAGCTTTTGGGTCCCAACCTTCAGCCTCTTGGGTGTCTCCACCTTTTGACGAACTCTTGGACCTGGTTAGTTGAAAGGTGTGGGAAACTCCTGATGCTGCGGAGCCAGTCCCCAGAAGACCCAACAAATTTCTCTCCAAAACAGAGAGAATTTTTATCCAAGGGCGTGCCTGTATATGCCATGGTGGTGGCAGCGGCCACTAAGAAGGAGCTAGTGGAGACCTTTTCATCTGTCCTTCTGCTGAACAAAAAGTCTCAAATGATGGATAGATATGGGAAGCATATCTTCTCTTCAGCAGCTTTTACCCTCAGATAGCTGAACTAGCTCACACATTTTACTAGGCTTCAGAGAGATCTACTCAAGGAGTTAGGAGATACTCTTCAAGGTACATCTACTGAAGGAGTCCCTGAGAAGGTGACTGCTCAGTTGTCCACCTTAAATTCCATCATGAACTCCTCATTAAGGCTGATCTCCTATGCAGCTGATGAAGTGAGCAGGGCAGTGGGTTCATGGGTTTCCCTTAGGAGACACTCCTGGATCCACTTATGTAATTTTGCAGAGCCTTTCAAGTCTACTTTTGCCAAAGCCCCCTTTGACGGTTCTTCTCTGTTTGGACCTAAGGTAAAAGATACAGTCACTAAGTGTGAACAAGAAGGGAAAACTCTCTCTGCTGTGGCAGTAAGTTTTACCGTCCCTTCTAGACCATATCCCAAGGGTCAGTGAGGTGGTAAGATATGGTTCAAGAAGTCCCAGAGATTTTTCCCAGATGCACAGGGTGATTCCTCCTTCAGAGGCAGAGGAAGAGGAGCTAATGGTAGACGTCACTGGTCTGCAAAACCAGGGTGGCCGCAATTCCTTTTGAGGCCATCCATATCAGTGCTCCTGATGTGGGGCCCAGCTGTGTTTCTCTGGAGCCAGTCGAGGGTCGCGTATCTTTGTATCCAGCAGCCTGGCTAAACATCACCCAAGACAAATGGGTGCAAAGAATAATCACCAGAGGATACTCCATACCCTTTTCTCTTCCATCCCACAGTCCTAAGAAGATCTCACATGTTCCACCCAATCACAGGGATCAAGCAACTGTAGAAATGCAAAATATGCTTTTAAAGAGAGTGATCCAAACTGTCCCCACAAACCAGATAGGATTCGGAACTTACTCCAGATTCTTTTTAGTGCCAAAATGAACAGGGGACTGGAGGCCCATCTTGGACCTCAGCAAACTAAATTAATCCAGAAAGAAGGCCAAGTTCTGGATGGTGACACTGCAGTCTATACTCCCTCTGTTAGGGAAAGACAATTGGATGTGCTCCATAGACCTCCAAGATGCGTACTACCATATAAAAATGGGCAGACCATCGAGGAGTCATTTACGCTTCTGGCTGGGAGACAGTCATTACCAATTTTGTGCTCTGCCCTTTGGTCTCACCACAGCCCCAAGGGTGTTTAACAAATGTATGGCAGTAGTGACAGCTCACCTGAGACATCATGGATTCCAAGTGTTTCTGTACCTGGACGACTGGCTCCTGACCACCACCACCAGGCACCTACTCCTACAAGCCAAAGATTCGACTATCCAGCTCTATTCTCAGATGGGGATTACAATAAATTGGGAAAAGTCTGCCTTATCACCCTCTCAATTTGTGACTTTTAGAGGCACAGAACTAGACACAGTCACCATGCTAGCTTGTCTACCTGCAGACAGAATTCAAGACCTCAGACAACAAATTCACAGTTTGCTTCCTCTACAGAAAGTCAAGGCAAAGACAGTGCTCAAACTCTTAGGGACCATGGCCTCTACCATAACTCTTGTCCCACTAGCCAGATTGCATATGTGAATTCTTCAATGGCTTTTATTTTCCTAGTGGTCCCTTCAACAACTGCCTCTATCTCACTATATCTTCATAACAGAGTCGTGCAAAAAGGACCTTTGTTGGTGGATTCAGCCCAATCAGCTGACAACAGGCACTCCATTTCTCCCTTACCAACCCATTGCTACTGTGACCATGGATGCCTCACAGATAGGATGGGGGGCATTATCTAGGCAGGACTGTCCAGGGCACATGGCAAGATCATGAGACTCACATGCATATTAATGTCCTAGAGATGAGAGCATTGCTTCTAGCATTGCAAGCACTTCACAACTTTTTTCCACCAGGGACAATAGCAATCCAATCGGACAATATGTCAGTGGTATGGTATCTAAGCAAGCAAGGAGGAACCAGATCTTACCCCCTTTGTCAAGAGGCTCTTTGTGTTTCAAAGTGGGCAATATCTTCCCAACGCTTTCTAGTAGCAATGCATATCCCAGGGACAACTAATGTGATAGCTGACAAGCTCAGCAGGGCAGTCTTGATGCCTCATGAGTGGTCTCTGAATCAGGAAGTAGCGGAACAGATCTTCCACAAATGGGGACAGCCTTGTTGTGATCTCTTTGCCAGCCCAATCAATGCCAAATGCAGCAGCAATTTCTCCCTTATCCCCCCTCTGAAGGAGTCACCAAGAGACACACTTGTTCATGATTGGCCCCTGGGACTCCTTTATGCATTCCCTCTCTTTCTGCTCATATCCAAAGTGATACAGAAAGCAAAGTTATTGGGTAGCAAAATGATTCTCATCAATCCTAACTGGCCATGCCAGATTTGGTTCCCCTTTCTCGGGCCTCATCTACTAGATGATCCATGGACTCTGGACCCAGTGCCAGACCTCTTAACACACATGTCAGGCTCCCTTCACCCCTGCCTCCACATCCTCAACTTGACAGTGTGGCTGCTCCACTTCCATCCCTAGTCAGGCTTCATGATCTTTCACCTGTTGTAACTCACATCCTTACGTCTTCTCATAAACCTTCCACTAGTAAGTTATACACTAGCAAATGGAGAAGGTTTTCTATCTGGGCAAAAGAAAGAAATGTAAATCCTTACACAGCATCCATCCCTGTGGTGTTAGAATTTTTGTCTGAACTTTTCCATCAGGGATCAGCTGCTGCCACACACACATTGGCAGCGATATCTAACTTTCATTTGGGACAACATGAACCTAATCTGATGTCCCACAGATTATGTAAAACCTTCCTTAAAGGCGTTAATTTGCTGAGACCTCCCTTTCAGGAACCTGTACCTCCTTGGGATCTGAATTTTGTTCTGTTCAAACTAACTTCACCGCCTTTTGAGCCCACACATCCATGTCAATTGAAGTTTCTGTCTTGTAAGACTTTGTTTCTAGTAGTTATCACATCAGCTAGATGGGTGTCAGAGTTACAAGCACTGTCAATCAAGCCTCCTTATTTGATTTTCCACAAATGCAGAGTTTCCCTTTGTACAAATCCTTCCTTTATCACTAAACTTTGCTCTTAGACTAATTTGAACCAAACTATCGAACTGCCTGTATTTTTCCCTAATCATTCCAACACTGCAGAATACAAATTTCATCAACTTGATGTTCACAGGCAGTTATGGTTCTACCTTCACAGGACTAAGGAATTTAGAAAGTCATATCAATTGTTCATGTCCTTTTCTGAGTCTAGAATAGGTCTGCCAGTCTCCAAAGTGAAATGAAATGAACAAAGGCAGACACAGCGACAACACAAACTGGTTAAGAATATACCCAAAGGTAAGGAATCCAATAAAAGTTTTAATAAACTCCAAACAGCACAAAAGGTGATGTAAAGCACATTTCTTCTGGTCAATTCACCAGACTTCCTCAGACAAACTCATACAAAACAAGCACCAAGTTAAATTAAAAACTTTTCCCTCCAGAGTTACATCAACCAGTCAAACACATTGTTCAATTAACATCATTTAAAACATTAAAGTTATATAACAATACAATACTCTAGGACTTGTATTTAAAATTAAACAGTTTTTCCAAAAACATTTTATGGAAAACCATACTTATCAAAAAATCTAACCTGAAAAGCCAAAACATAAAAAAATGGGTACTACTCATAACCCCTATAAATATAGGTATCAAACTAATATAAAAATATTTTTTATATTATCTACTAAGACTCCCCAACTTAAGTATACAATAAATCATTTCTTGTATACTTAATATGAGGAGACTTAGTAGATAATATAAAAAATATATATAAAAAAGATTTTTTTATATTAGTTTAATACCTATATTTATAGGGGTTATGAGTAGTACCCATTTTTTATGTTTTGATTTTTCAGGTTAGTATTTTTTTGATAAGTTTGTTTTTTCATTAAATGTTTAATTTTAAGTACAAGTCCTAGGGTATTGTAATGTTATATAACTTTAATGTTTTAATTGATATTAATTGAACAATGTGTTTGATTGGTTGATGTAACTTTGGAGGGAAAAGTTTTTAATTTAACTTGGTGCTTGTTTTGTATGAGTTTGTCTGAGGAAGTCTGGTGAATCAACCAGACAAAAAGTGCTTTACATCACCTTTTGTGCTGTTTGGAGTTTATTAAAACTTTTATTGGATTCATTACTTCTGGGTGTGTTCTTATCCAGTCTCTAAAGTGACCCTATCTAATTGGATTTTGAACTGTATTTCCTTCATTTACTCCTCCAATGGAAAGACTCTACCATTCAAGATTAAGGCTCATTCCACAAGATCCCTGTCCACATCTGCTGCCTTTCAAGCCAGAGTTCCAAATGACAGTATTTGTGCAGCAGCAACTTGGGCCACCCCTCATACCTTTGTTACTCATTACAAACTGGATTTGACCTCCAGGGGTAGAGCCTCTTTTGGTTCCACGGTACTCAGGAGTATATTCCCATGAGCCACCCAAGAAAAAGGTGCTAGGAATGCTGTCCCATGTGTAAGAATGAAGGAGAGATAGGACTACAGAACATAAAGAAGTTATGTACTCCCCATAACGTTCCATGTTTGTAGTCCATCTCGCCCTTCATTCTTACAAACCCACCCACCTACCCCCATCCTGGAAAGATCTGGAGACAGGATAGTGTTGCCCTTGGTAGGGTGGAGACCTTTCATTATTGTTTTTTTCTGGATAACCTTTTCTCTCTTTCTAAAGTTTAGCAGCAAACAAGATCTGGGGATTGTACTAGTGCACTATGGGATACCTACCTAGCCACGAGCCAACTAAGATACTTTGAGCTTTGTAAAATCTGAGTCGGAGCCGAGGATCGGCTCAGAACACATATGTAAGAATGAAGGGCGAGATGGACTACAAACATGGAATGTTATGGTGAGTACATAACTTCTTTTTTTTTTTTGCAGTTATTATAATGCCATTTGCATATGTTAACAGAACTGGAATTCTTAACCTTCAGGTGTTATATACTCCACTTCCTTCATTTTGTAATTTATTTGACATACTATTGCATTCATAAGTAATGCAAAGAGTTTACAACTCATTGGACATCCCTGTGTTACACCACTCTTCATATGTACAACTTGGCCTAACCAGCCATTCACAAACATTTTTACTTTATGATTATTATTACTATACACTGACATACGTAATTGCCTAACTTTCTCATTTATAGCATATTCTTTCAATATTATCAATAAGATTTCATGTTCAGTTGTGTCAAATGCCTCACTGAGTTCTCCTATTGTGATTTTTGCTTTTTCTTTTCTATTCATATCATTCACAATTTCTCTATCAGTAATAATTCTTGATAACCCTTCCCCTTTATGCAATATGTACTATCTTCCACAATATTTTCCATTTAGGTTTGAAATCTGGTTGGCTTTTTTTCATAAAGATCTTGTTATCATTATTATTCCAATACTATCATCTCCAGTTTTTAATTCTCTTCTATCTTCCTTCTTCCATTTGAATTTAAGTATTCCATTACATAATTTTCTATTTATAAAAACTTCATTTAACCATTCATTCAAAATCTATTTTTCTGTTAACTTTTGCTTTTTATGTTTTTTTTACTAAAATTTTTAAAGATTTACACTAGCATCTTCCTTTACTAATCTAAGTAACCCAATACTATTCTTTTTCCTTGTAAAAATATCTTTGCTTATATAACAATTCTTGTATTTCTTTATCATAGGATCATAGGAAGTTACTAGGCTACTGGCCCTGAGGCCCTCACAAGCCTAACAAAGAATTTAGCCCGTGTTCCAACAAGTATTTATTTCATATAGTTCTTTTTCTTTATCAAAGTACTGTTTATCATTATGTTCTAAATATTCCAATGCATCATTACTTGTTCTTTCTTATTTTTCTTTCTCTACTTTTTGCGTATCATATTGCCACTGTAAAATCCATTTTTATATTTTTCCTTAAATCTCACCCACCTTTCAGTCCAGTTTTTATAAAATGTTCTCATAGTAATATAATATTTCCATAACTGTATTACTAATCTCTTTCCTTCTTTATTCCATGCTTTTTCATTTATCCTTTTTATTCCTTTGCCTATATTTATATATTCCGTTTTCTTTTATCTTTACCCATATTGCAAGATGATCAGAAAATCCTGTTTTAACTACATCCCCTTCTGCTATAACTAAACCTTCTGATACTACAAAATAATATATTTCAGTTCTATACACACCCTTTTTCTAAGTCCATGTAATTCCATTTGTCTGCACATTTTAACTTACCATATCTTATAATGTCTAAAATGTTTTATATAATTTCCTTTCTTTTACATTTGCCTCTTAAATAACAATTAAAGTCTTCTGTTATTATAGTATTCATATTTATCACTAGATAGTCTAAAATCTAATGACATAAGCTTTCCCATTCTTTACAATTAGTATAACATGTGATGTCCATTTTAAATCTACAATGGTAAATCTTACCATTTTTGCTAAAGTTACACCTAATATCTTTACTGTATTTCTATAGAATACAGCTACATCTTTTATTTCCCAGATTCCAGATTATTTTTCTTCTCCATAGTTTCTCTGTCTGTAATCTTTCTTCATTTATTATAAATTGTGTGTCTTCTAACATAATTAAATCTGCATCACATGTATTATACCACTCCAAAATTTATATTCTTCACATTATATTCTTAATACTATTTACATTTACAGAAAGGACTCTAAACTTTTCATTTTCCATTTTCCTTAGGTTCATGGATAATTACTATGGTAGCTTTCTTAATAGGTCATTATAAGCCCAGCCAATTTACTTCCCAAAGGTGAGAATCAAACACTGTACTTGTGTTTATCAGTAAAACACATTAACCATTATACAAACTCCAGTCAGTAGCTGCATATATATTTTTTTCTTTTGTACTTGTTCCTTTAAAATTTCTTTTTCTGTATTTTACTCTTTTACCAATAGATTTTTTCTTTTACTACCTCACAATTTATGTCTTCTTCATTACTTATTTCAGTACCTTCTTCTATGTCCTTTTTATTGTTTATTTTTCCTCATCTATTTTTCTTCTATTTCTACTTCTAAAACGTCTTCTCTTTGTTCATTTTCTGATCTTTCTTATTCTTTTTCCTTACTCTTATTTTCATTTTTGCAATCCATCTATAAATGTCCAATTGTGTTACATTTATAACATCTCAATTTACATTTTATTTGCAACTTGTCAAATTTCCCCACAAATATAACATTTTTTATTTGTCATAGTTACTTATCAAATGTCCTTCTTTTCCACAAAAAAACATGTTTTGGATTGTCCCACTAATATATGATGCCCCTATTCCCCTCTACATTTATTATGCTTGGTATATGGTTAATTTGTGCTCTTTGTATTTTAATACAATCCCCGGGATTCATGAAGCTCGGCGCAAGGCCGGTGTAAGGCTTGCACCGGTGGTGCAGTGAATAGTCGGCGTAGCAGCGCCATATGCATAGTAATGAGTGCGCACCGCAACCACAGACACGTGCGTAGGGCACGTGAGCGAGCCCAAGTAGGATGCGTCCGGAGGCGTGGCCAAGCCGGCAGGTGATGAGCAACCTAAAGTGCTGACTTCCACAGTCCGCCTGTAATAGTAACTGCACCAGCCAGGGCCCGCGGAGAATGAAACGTACGCAGACTATGCAACATAGTACCCGTTCCAACAAAACGGAGAACCAAACATTAACCCACAAAGTCCTAAGTGTACCCGTCCAAGGAACAAAGGATACGTGTAATACCATGTCCGTCCCGCAATGCACTGTCAGTGGGCATACCCAGTGAAGGTGTACCGCAGCATGTCAGCGCACCGCACCGACATAGAAGTAGCGACATGGGCATGGTCACCAGCAGTAGTGAGAGTACACAGCCGGGTAGCCGTGTCGATATAACAACAAGAAGGAAACAAGATACCCTAAACACAGGCAAACATGTGCATAGCAACATGTACCACACCCAGCAACGTGCTCGTCGCATACACATAGGACGGCGTATGTCTAAGCGTAATATCCAGAAGCAGAACTCATGCATGCAAATGTAATACACAACAGCCCCGCCATAGCATGTAACCCGCACCCACATACGACCGTGCACCCAACCCAGCTAGCAGCCTTGCGCAGTTACACCTACACACAATGGGCATACCTGAAATGTGGTAAGAAGTATTGTCCTAGGCAGTGCCACGCGGGCAAATATGTACCCCACACGTTAACAACCCGCCTCAGGTACAGATATCCAAATGGCTGCATGTGAATGTGTCGGCAGAATGTGTACATCCAGCATGTGGTATGGACCTGTCGAAACCCCATAGGCGTGCACACACCACGGTGCCCATAACTGTACACATCTGGACAAGGTGGTATGTTCAGCCACCGTACCGATGATTAGCTATGCAGACATGTCAAACACAACACATATAGCGGAACACCTGCCTACCAAACAGGACGCCCTAACAGGGTGCCACAGGCACAGAAGGGGAAGGTGGGACATCACATGTTGAGAGTAGCGTTGCCGGACGGCCAAACACCCACGGCCAACGCAAAGGACGGAATAACATGCATATGCCTGGATGGATGGGTATGTCATAGCATGGGAATAGGCCAAGCCATCCACCATAATAGCCATGTGTACCACATACAAACAGCCAGTAACACGCAGTAGTAATGCATGAAGGTATACACGACTGTGGGAATAGCACAGGACATATGGCACGTGCCAAGTGTAGATGCATGACACAAAAGTCCAGGATGGGGCCCCCTGCAAAGAGGAACATGTGCCAACCTAACCTCCCACAGATGTACCGGCAGTGAAAACACATGCCAAACACACACCAACACCACCGTCCATCCCACGACAGCAACGGAGGCTGGTCAAAGACCACCATGACGCGCGCACAAACAGGGACACATGTAAGCGTTACCTTAACACCCCCCCCTTAGGCCAAAGAATAATAGGATGGACATATGCATGTAATGCTGTGAAGGATGTGTGGTAGTCCTCAGTATCACAGAGGTAGGTACACAGATACACTGTAATTAACCGTGACATATGTGCACTATAGACAGTATACCTGCAGGTAATACAGAGTTCAATCACGTGCCACAGAAATATACACATGAGAAAGAGGATAGGGGATAGACAAGTGTGAATGGGACAAACTATGAACATAGGGTTATAGGTCCATAGGTACAGAGTAGGCTATCTACCCAAGGGCAGCCATAACCATAGGCCATAGTTAGGTTTCCTTCACCAACCCTCTGGTCTGGAGATAAATGCCTATTATATTGCTGTACCTCTGTCAAGCAGTGACAATGATGTAATCCCTGGGGTATATCCGCAATCCCCCATCCAACGGACAAGATCCCCCTCAAACAAGGCTAGCAAGGTTCTCTGCCTCACATGTACTGTGATGTAGATCCACAGCATAGTGAGTGTCTGGGTGATGTATGTGTCACTCCAACACATTCTATTAATGACCGTGTCAAGGTTCACGTCACCTGCCCTTGTGGTTCCGAGGGATGTAGATCCAGTAGGTGAAGCATAGTCATCAAATATGGGTCGACATGGCCTCGTATGTCAGGCACAGGTCAACACTGAACAAGAGGTATGTGACTGAATGGAGCAGGAGTCCTTACAGTGGGACAGCATAACACAAATCCCTGACACCCTGCATCTGTCTGACGATTAACCTATGGGGCCTTCCCAGCTGCTGTAGGTGTCGGGCCAGATACCTTCCGAATGGGTCAATGTACTCAATCATAGGTGTAACAAGTAATGAGTACAAGGAGACGATGACCTACCCTGATCTAGATGTGAATCCCTGCACGATCAGGCGGGCAATGTAGAAGTTCTACCAAACCACGATAGCAACGTGTGTGTCGAACGAATGTTGACTGACAACCTGGGTCCCCAGATCCCTGGTAATTCCCCCCGTGCTCAGTGGACTGCCACCCATATGCCGGACCGGGGTGACCTCGTTCTTCCCGATGGGTATGACTATGCATCACCTGGCATTCAGCTGTAGGCCATGTCCCTGACAGCAGACATCCATATCTGGGAGGCCCCTTTGACGGATATCTGTGTCAGATGTCCATCCCACTATGGCACCCGGTTCGCAGTCATCTACAAACAATGTCAGCCATAACACCCCTGTGTGTGCTTGTACTGTGGAAATGTAGATGTAGAAAAAGAGTGGACCCAGGGCAGAGCCCCGTGGGACACCGCCTGTGACAGGCAGTAAGTCCGACATGCTGCCAGCAACTATGACCGCGTGGGTTGTGTCACCTAGCCAGTTTGCAACCCATCCTGCGATGTACGTGTTCACGTCCAAGCCGATGGGTTTATCAATGATACCCAAGGGGGGTATTGTGTTGAAGCCCTTTGCCAGGTCGAGGTAGGCTGTATGGACTGCATGACCCTCATCAATGGCCTCAGTGACTGTCCCTAAAACGTCAACCAGGATTTAAACGCATGAACCGCCCCTGACCAAGCAAAACTGGGTTGGATGCAAAGTATGCAGGTCCCCTATGTCGTCATCTACGGGCCGCAGTATGATCCTTCCCCATGTCTTTGCAGATAAGTCTTCTCATGATAATGGGACAGTAATAATCAGGGTCAGTGGAGGCACTGGCCCTGTGAAGTGGGACTACAGTCGCCGTGCGCCACAACTTGGGTACGTTACCCGAGGTGAGGCTAAGAATAAACAGCTGTCCTAACTGTGGGTCTAATTCCTCAATGAGATCGCGGAGTACACAGTCGGGACACCAGCTGGTGCCATGGATGCTGTGTTCACTACCTTGGACAGAGCATGTCCCACCCGTGTGTTACAGAACATTCGGGGACCACAAACCGCTGGCACAGACATCTCTCCATGTGGGGGTGGAGATGTCTTCACCGAACCTGTCAGCCCGTATGTTGGCAATGTGTGTATGTTCAGTAAACTCCACATCATTGTGAACCCAGTCAGAGCATATCTGGGAGTTACCTCCCAGGTGTCCAGCATAGCAAATGAAGGCCGTATGATTGTCTGTCGAGTCCTTGGAGATATATCTGTGGAACCTGCCCCGGACTATGTCATGTCAGCCTGTAGCTCTTCACATATAATGAGCAAGGGTGTCATACCTCACAAGGTGTCTGCTCTGCCTTGTAGTAGCCACCTCCTCTCATTGTACAGCTTGTGTATGGCTGGGGTACACCACACTGGATGCTTGGCATTGGTACAATGAACCACAGTTGGGTAAGGGAATGCCTGATCCATGCAGTCCTGTAGGTGCCGGTAGAAGGCATATGTAAGTGATGCAGTGGCTTGAGTAATGTTGACCACTGGCTCAGGGTCCTTAAAGGAGACCACAGTAGTGTTCAGAATTGTGAATTCGGCCTTTGAGAAAGCCATGTGTATGGTAACCAGCAACACCCACAGCATCGTATGTCAATAGCAGAAGCCATTGTCCAAATAACATAGATTAACTTCAGTATTACAATATGTATTATTATACATTTATTGATATGTGTCTGCTAATTACACTTGCAAATGGCTGGTAAGACCGGGCCAAAGTGCTCGTGATTTACCTGTTATGGTGGTGTCATTCCGACAATAAAGTGGCTATACTTCCCTACTGGGACCTCTGGGGATTATTTAAAGTGGTTGTTAACCTGCATCATTGGATGTACACCATTTGGTTCCAGTTTTGGAAAACCTGGTTTCCGTAGCACTACACACTATGGGTAGTCAAGCAGACATCCGCGATTGGGGAACATACAGCAGCAGTCAAAACCACTGGCCACATGGACACAGTCCGACAAGCTCTACACTTTACATATGCACATTGGTGTCCATTGTAGGACCCAAAAATTGTCCCATATGGAATACCTGCCAGCCTTCATCGTCCAACCAGGAGAAGCGACAGTCGTGACCACGGCACAGCTAGACATATGCACCACCAGCGTGTTTTATGTTGATGACAAGTGTCCATGAAATGCAGGACATATGAACAGAAAACCCCAGACTGTCGAGTCCATAGAAGTTCGTCCACATCCCAGTCCCGCACACATGAAGGATTTGTAATGGGTACTGATGACTGTTGCAGTCATGGGATCCTGGGTATGCAGAAACGGGGCTCGGTGTTGTTTGGCAGATAAGTCGTTGTCCCTCCCCGTGGGAGGGATGTGGGCATAGCACCTGCCTTACTCCCCACTAATAATGCAAAGCATCCACCGGAGAATGCTAAATGCAGGTGTGAAATGTGTACAGCCCTATACCAGTGTCCTGTAGGCAATTCTCATGGATGGACAAGCGTACGACTAAGATGGCACCCATAACTGCAAACCAGGTGGAATTACACAGCCGCAGTAAGGCATAACACAGGAAATACACATAGGGACTACAGTTGACATTCCCCATACAAAGTTGGACCGCCGTGCGAACACCGGCGTACACAGCACTCAATCTGCCAGCAACAAAATGGGGATCACTCGCTACCATACTGCGGAACAGATGGGCGATCTGTGGAACACATACTAATGGCACACCAACAACGTCAACTAGGATATGTAAACTATGGCGTTCCCACCTATAAAGAAAACATGCTTCAATGAATACATAGGGGATCAACATGTTCTGGTGGTGTTATGTTGAAAATACAGTGACGGATATTTCCTATTGGGACGCCTGAGGTTAATTTAAAGCAGTTGCTAACCTGCATCTTTGGATGAACACCATTTGTTCTCAGTTCTAAAACACCTGGTTTACGTAGCACCATGTAGTATGGGTAGTCAAACAGACATCCGCGATTGGGGAACATACAGCAGCAGTCAAAACCACTGGCCAGTTGGACACAGTCCAGCAACATCTAACTTTACATATGCACATTGGTGTCCATTGTAGGACCCAAAAATTTATCCTAACAGAATTCCATCCAGCCGTTACCGTCCACCAGATGACGCGATAGCCGTGACTATGGCACAGTTAGACATATGCACCACCAGCGTGTTTAAGGTTGATGACAGGTGTCCATGAAATGCAGGACATATGAACAGAAATCCCCAGATCGACGAGTCCATACATGGCCCACATCCCAGTCCCGCACACATGAAGGATGTGTAATGGGTACTGTCGAGGGTTGCAGCCATGGGATCTTGGGTATGCAGAAATGGGGCTCAGTGTTGTTTGGCAGATAATCCGTTGTCCCGCCCTGTGGGAGGGATGTGGGTGTAGCACATGACCTACTCCCCACTAATAATGCAAAGCATCCACCGGATAATGCTAAATGCAGGTGTGGAATGTGTACAGGCCATAACAGTGTCCAGTAGGCAATTCCCATGGATGGACAAGCCTACGACCAGGATGGCACCCATATCTGCAAGCCCGGTGGAATTACACAGCTGCAGTAAGGCATAACAAAGGAAATACAGATAGGGACTACAGTAGACATTCCCCATAGAAATCTAGACTGCCGTGCGAATACCGGCGTACACAGCACTCAATCTGCTGGCAACAACATGGGGATTACTCGCTGCCATACTGCGGAACAAATGGGTGACCTGTGGAACACATACTAATGGCACACCAACAATGTCAACTAGGAAGGTCATAGGATGTTTAAACACTGGCGTTCCCGCTTATAAAGAACATCCTTCAATGAATTAATAGGTTCGACATGTTCTGGCTGTGTTATATTGACAATACAGTGGTGTATATGTCCGACTGGGACTTCTGAGGATTAGTTAAAGCAGTTGCCAACCTGCAGCATTAGATTAACACCATTTGAGTTAATCGTAGTAAAACATGGGTTCGTAGCACTACATAATATGGGTAGTCAAACACACATCCGCGATTGGGGAACATACAGCAGCAGTCAAAACCACTGGCCAGATGGACACAGTCCAACATGTTCTACACTTTACATATGCACATTTGTGTCCATTGTAGGACCCAAAAATGTATCCGTACGCAATGTCAACCGGCTGCGATCGAGAGACCCAGATGAAGTGACAGCTGTGACTACGGCACAGCTAGATATATGCACCACCAGCGTGTTCAAGGTTGATGACAACTGTCCATGAAATGCAGGACATATGAACAGAAATCCCCAGATTGTCGAGTTCATAGAAGTGCGTCCACATCCCATTCCCGCACACATGGAGGATGTGCAATGGGTACCGTCGAGGGTTGCAGCCATGGGATCGTGGGTATGCAGAAATGGGTCTCGGTGTTGATTGGCAGATGATCCGTTGTCCCGCCCCGTGTGAGGGTTGTGGGTATAGCATATGCGTTACTCCGCACTAATAAAGCAAATCATCCACCGGAGAATGCAAAATGCAGCTGGGAAATGTGTACAGCCCTATACCAGTGTCCATTAGGCAGTTCCCATGGATGGACAAACGTACGGCCAAGATGGCACCCATAACTGCAAACCTGGTGGAATCACACAGCTGTAGTAAGGCATAACACAGGGAATACAGATAGGGACTACAGTAGAGACTCCACATACAAAGTCAGACCGCCCGAATACCGCATACAGCACTCAATCTGCCAGAAAGAGAATGGGATCACTCGCCCATACCGCGGAACAAATGGGCGACCTGCGGAACACATACTAATGGCACACCAACAACGTCAACTAGGAAGGTTATAGGATGGTTAAGCTATGGCGTACCCACATATAAAGAACATCCTTCAATGAATTAATAGGATCTACATGTTTTGGTCATGTTAATTTGACAATACAGAGGCGGGAATGTCCTAATGGGATATCTGTGGATTAGTTAAAGCAATTATTAGCCTGCATCATTGGAATTACACCATTTGGGATCAGTGTAGAAAAACCCGGTTTACGTAGCACTACATAATATGGGTACTCAAACAGACATCCGTGATTGCTGAACATACAGCAGCAGTCAAACCCACTGGCCAGATGGACACAGTCCAACAAGTTCTACACTTTACATATGCACATTGGTGTCCATTGTAGGACCCAAAAATTTATCCGTACGCAATGTCAACCTGCTGCGATCGGGAGACCCAGATGAAGTGACAGCCGTGACTACGGCACAGCTACATATATGCACCACCAGCGTGTCCACGGTTGATGACAACTGTCCATGAAATGCAGGACATATGAACAGAAATCCCCAGATTGTCGAGTCCATAGAAGTGCGTCCACATCCCATTCCCGCACACATGGAGGATGTGCAATGGGTACCGCCGAGGGTTGCAGCCATGGGATCGTGGGTATGCAGAAATGGGTCTCGGTGTTGATTGGCAGATGATCCGTTGTCCCGCCCCGTGTGAGGGATGTGGGTATAGCATATGCGTTACTCCGCACTAATAATGCATATCATCCACAGGAGAATGCTAAATGCAGCTGTGAAATGTGTACAGCCCTATACCAGTGTCCATTAGGCAGTTCCCATGGATGGACAAACGTACGGCCAAGATGGCACCCATAACTGCAAACCTGGTGGAATCACACAGCTGTAGTAAGGCATAACACAGGGAATACAGATAGGGACTACAGTAGAGACTCCACATACAAAGTCAGACCGCCGTGCGGATACCGGCGTACACAGCACTCAATCTGCCAGCAAGAGAATAGGGATCACTTGCTGCCATACCGCGGAACAAATGGGCGACCTGTGGAACACATACTAATGGCACACCAACAACGTCAACTAGGAAGGTTATAGGATGGTTAAACTATGGCGTACCCACATATAAAGAACATCCTTCAATGAATCAATAGGATCTACATGTTTTGGTCGTGTTAATTTGACAATACAGAGGCGGGAATGTCCTAATGGGATATCTGCGGATTAGTTGAAGCAATTGTTAGCCTGCATCATTGGAATAACACCATTTGGGTTCAGTGTAGAAAACCCGGTTTACGTAGCACTACATAATATGGGTACTCAAACAGACATCCGTGATTGCCGAACATACAGCAGCAGTCAAAAACACTGCCCAGATGGGCACAGTCCAATAAGTTCTACACTTTACATATGCACATTGGTGTCCATTGTAGGACCCCAAAAATTTATCCGTACGCAATGTGAACCAGCTGCGATCGAGAGACCCAGAAGAACTGACAGCCGTGACTACGGCACAGCTAGATATGTGCACCACCAGCGTGTTCAAGGTTGATGACAAGTGTCCATGAAATGCAGGACATATGAACATGACTCCCCAGATTGCCGAGTCCATAGACGTGTGTCCACATCCCATTCCCGCACACATGAAGGATGTGCAATGGGTACCGTCAAGGGTTGCAGACATGGGATCGTGGGTATGCAGAAATGGGGCTCGGTGTTGATTGGCAGATAATCCGTCGTCCCGCCCCGTGGGAGGGATATGGGTATAGCACATGCATTACTCCCCACTAATAATGCAAATCATCCACTGGAGAATGCTAAATGCAGCTGTGAAATGTGTACAGCCCTATACCAGTGTCCAGTAGGCAATTCCATGGACGGACAAACGTCACGACCAAGATGGTCACCCATAACTGCAAACCCGTGTAATTCCACAGCTGCAGTAAGGCATAACACAGAAAATACAGATAGGGACCACAGTACACACCCCATACAAAGCCAGACCGGCGCGAATACCGGCGTAGACAGCACTCAATCTGCCAGCAAGAAAATGGGGATCACTCGCTTCCATACTGCGGAACTAATGGGCGATCTGCGGAACACATAGTAATGGCACACCAACAACGTCAACTAGGAAGGTTATAGGATGGTTAAGCTATGGCGTACCCACATATAAAGAACATCCTTCAATGAATTAATAGGATCCACATGTTATGGTGGTGTTATTTTGACAATACAGTGGCGGATATATCCTATTGTGACTTCTGAGGATTATGTAAAGCAGTTGCTAACCTGCATCTGTGGATGTACACCATTCGGTTTCAGGTTTGAAAGACCTGGATGTCGTAGCACTACATAATATGTGTAGTCAAACACACATCCGCGATTGGGGAACATACAGCAGCAGTCAAACCCACTGGCCAGATGGACACAGTGCAACAGGTTCTACACGTTACATATGCACATCGGTGTCCATTGTAGGACCCAAAAATTTAACCGTATGCAATATAAACTTGATGGAGCGAGCGACGCTGAAGGAGTAACAGCCGTGACTACGGCACAGTTAGACATATGCACCACCAGCGTGTTTAAGGTTGATGACAGGTGTCCATGAAATGCAGGACATATGAGCAGAAATACCCATATGGCCGAGTCCATAGAAGTGCGTCCACATCTCAGTCCCGCACACATGAAGAATGTATAATGGGTACCGTCGAGGGCTGCAGCCATCGGATCGTGGGTATGCAGAAATGGGGCTCGGTGTTGTTTGGCAGATAATCCGTTGTCCCGCCCGTGGGAGGATGTGGGTATAGCACATGCCTTACCCCCACCAATAATGAAAATCATCCACCGCGAAAATGCTAAATGCAGCTGTGAAATGGGTACAGCCCTATACCAGTGTCCAGTAGGCATTTCCCAGGATGGACAAGCGACAACCAAGATGGCACCCATAACTGCAAACCTGGTGGAATTACACAGCTGTAGTAAGGCATAACACAGGGAATACAGATAGGGACTACAGTAGAGACCACATACAAAGTCAGACCGCCCGTATCACCGCGATACACAGCACTCAATCTGCCAGCAAGAGAATGGGGATCACTCGCTACCATACTGCGGAACAAATGGGCGACCTGCAGAACACATACTAATGGCACACCAACAACGTCAACTAGGAAAGTCATAGGATTCTTAAACTATGGCGTTCACGCATATAAAGAACATCCTTCAATGAGTTAATAGGATCTACATGTTTTGGTTGTGTCATTTTGACAATTACAGTGGCGGAAATTTCCTAATGGGACATCTGAGGATTAGTTAAAGCATTTCCTAGCCTGCATCATCGGATTTACACCATCCGGTTTCAGTTTAGAATAACCTGGTTAACGTAGCACTACATAATATGGGTAGCAAGCAGACATCCGCGATTGGGGAACATACAGCAGCAGTCAAACCCACCGGCCAGATGGACACAGTCCAAAAAGGTCTACACTGTACATATGCACAATGGTGTTCATAGTAGGACCCCAAAGATTCATCCGTACGCAATGTCAACCAGCTGCGATCGAGAGACCCAGAAGAACTGACAGCCGTGACTACGGTACAGCCAGACATATGCACCCCCAGCGTGTTCAAGGTTGATGACAACTGTCCACGGAATGCAGGACATATGAACAGACATTCCCAGATTGTAGAGTCCACAGAGGTGCGTCCACATCCCATTCCCACACACATGACGGATGTGTAATGGGTACCGTCGAGGGTTGCAGCCATGGGATCCTGGGTATGCAGAAACGTGGCTCGGTGTTGTTTGGCAGATAATACGTTGTCCTGCACCATGGGAGGGATGTGGGAGTAGCACGTGCCTCACTCCCCACTAATTGTGCAAAGCATCCACCGGCTAATGCTAAATGCAGGTGTGAAATGTGTACTGCTCCATACCAGTGTCCAGTAGGCCCAAAAAACCCCCCAAATGGTGGAATAACCCAAGAAGGAAAACCCAAAATCAAAACCTGGTGGAACCCCCAAAAAAGCCAGAAGGCAATAACACGGGAAATTTCCCAGAAAAGGGGATCATGCCCTCCCTAAAAAAGGGGTGCCCCTGGGGAAACCCCCATCCCAAAAGGCACTTCAACGCCAGCAAAATTGGGGTCAAACGGCCCCATATGGAACAAATTTTTGGGTTTTTTGACCGGGGAAAACCCCAATAACCAAAAAAATGGCACAAAACCAACCCAATGGGAAAAAAGTCAAAAAATTGGCCCAAACCTATGGATACAAAGGGCCCCATCCTTCCCAATGAATTTGGGATTAAAAACCCATGGAAACCATTTTAAATTCAACATTAAAAAGGGGCCCCTTTAGGCAAACAAAACCTTTCCACACATAGGAAAAAATGAAACACAACAAATTTCCAAAAAGGGTCCTATTAACAAAGGTTTCCCCATAAATTTTGTACTTTAAAATTTTCCTAAAAGATTTTAACAAAATAGAAGATAGGCTAAATATCACTTTCCATTTTTTCCCAGCAAAAAAAAAGGGGAAAAATTGAAACCAAAACACTTTCCGAGGGGTTTAATCCACCTTTTAAAAGGGGCCCCCTATTTCCATGGTATTTTGGGGAATTTCCACCCAATAACCCAATCAAAGTTTCAAACAAATATATGGGGTTTGGTTTTATCCAATAAAAAAAACCCCAAGGGGTACAGTTTGGAAAGAGGACAAATGGGTGCCCACTGATAAACCCCCTTCCCTTTTAGGGGTTTAATACCGTGGGGGCCCATGTGTTTTGGTCCCCCTGGGCCCCCAACCCACCAATATCAAAACCCCCGGGGGTTCTCGGGTATTGAGAGGCCCCTTGGAAAACCAGCGTAAAAGGAACCCAAGGGGACATGCCGGGGATGGGGCCAACCCCCATCAAAGAAATGAAAATCCCCCCTTGGGGCCCCAAACAAAGGGTTAGGGGCCCCCTGTCATAAAAATGTGTTCCAAAGATACCAAATGTTTTGGGGTTTTTGGCCAGGACGGGGCCCCTGGAAAAGTAATCAAGGGCCCAATTTTAGTGCGAAAATATGTGAACCCATAAAAACAGCGGGGTTCCCAAAAGGGCATGGGGGCACAAATGGAATATAACAAACGGGAGATACAGCACAGGTGACATACACACCCCCCAAAATAGGCACAAACAAGGGGATGAAAAAGGGTAAAAGCATAAAACCCCCAAATACCCGGGGGCCGGGTTTTTCCAAAAAAAGCAAAAATGCAGGGGGCTGGAAACACACCTTTGGACATGGTTTTACACCCCCAATTTCCCAAATAAGGTACGGGGAAAACACCCATCCCAGGGGAAAGACGGGGGGACAACATAAAAAGGGAATTCAATGACGGGTTTTACACCCCCAAAACATTTTAAACTAAGGGTAACACACAACCACACCAAAATGCACCCCAAAGAACAACAATGAAAAACAGAAGGTTACAAGCACTTAACTTTTGGGGCCCATCCCCAAAAAAGTGGCAATAAAGGTAGGTTTTAAAGCTTTTCCCACTGCAACAGGGGAAAACACACACCCCAAGGGAAGGGGAAACCAACCCTAAACCTAAAAGAATACACGGGATAAAATTTTTACAGAACCCACCAGAAGGGGCACATGTAAGGTTTGGGGTGACATCCCCAAAGAATGGCGGGAAATACCCAAGGTATGGGGGCCACCAAAAGCATGTTCATCTGCAGACAGCGGAAACACACACACACACACAAAAAAAAGGGGCCCGAGCAACCTATACCTACATAAACCCACTACAGCATAAAGCATTTACAGAACGGCCCCCAGATTACTGACCGCATGTCAGAGGCATTTTTTAGGTGGGTGACACCCCAAAGAGAATAGCTGGAAATACCCAAGGTATTTTTAACCGCATGTTCATCTGCAGAGGCACAAACACACACACAGGAAGGGCCGAGTCAACCTACCACCTACATGAACTCACTACAGCATGAAGCATTTACAGAAGCCCCCGAGATTACTGAGCACAGCCTGTCAGAGGCATACTTCAGGGGGGTGACATCCCCCCAAGGAATACCCGGCAATAGGTATGTGTTACCCATGTTCATCTGCAGGGGCAGCTGGAAACACACACACAAAAAGGAAAGGGGCCCGGGAGTCAATACCCTACCTACTGAACTCACTACAGCATGAAGCATTTACAGAACGGCTCCCAAGATTACTGAGCACACCCTGTCAGAGGCATACAGGGGGTGACATCACCCAAGAGAATAGCGGGAAACCAAGGTATGTGTTGCGGGCCAAAAGCATGTTCATCTGCAGAAGCTGGAAACACACACAAAAAAAAGGAAGGGCCGGGGTCGAACCCGCCACCTACATGAACTCACTACAGCATGAAGCATTTACAGAACCCCAGAGATTACTGAGCACACCCTGTCAGAGGCATACTTCTAGGCGGTGACATCACCCAAAAGAGAATAGCTGGCACAGGGTATGTGTTGCGCCCTAAAGCATGTTCATCTGCAGAGGCAGCTGGAAACACACACACACACACAAAAGGGGAAGGGCCGGGGTCGAACCCCCCCACCTACATGAACTCACTACAGCATGAAGCATTTACAGAACGCTACCGAGATTACTGAGCACACCCTGTCAGAGGCATACTTCTAGGGGGGGTGACATCCCCCGAAGAGAATAGCTGGCAATAGGTATGTGTTGTAAGCCCTAAAAGCATGTTCATCTGCAGAGGCAGCTGGAAACACACACACAAAAAGGGAAGGGCCGAGAGTCGAACCTAGCCTACCTACATGAACTCACTACAGCATGAAGCATTTACAGAACGCGCCAAAATTACTGAGCACAGCGCTGTCAGAGGCATACTTCGGGTGACATCACTAAGAGAATAGCTGGCAAAGCCAAGGTATGTGTTGAACCCCAAAGCATGTTCATCTGCAGAGGCAGCTGGAAACACACACACAAAAAGGAAGGGCCGGGGTCGAACCTACGCCTACCTACATGAACTCACTACAGCATGAAGCATTTACAGAACCCCTACGAGATTACTGAGCACACCCTGTCAGAGGCATATTTTAGGTGGGTGACATCACCCGAAGAGAATAGCTGGCACAAAGGTATGTGTTCCCTCAAAAAGCATGTTCATCTGCAGAGGCAGCTGGAAACACACACACACACACAAAAAAGGGAAGGGCCGGGGTCGAACCTACCCTACCTACATGAACTCACTACAGCATGAAGCATTTACAGAACGCTACCGAGATTACTGAGCACAGCGCTGTCAGAGGTATTTAGGCGGGTGACATCACCCGAAGAGAATAGCTGGCTAGCCAAGGTATGTGTTCCCCCTAAAGCATGTTCATCTGCAGAGGCACCCAAAAACACACACACACACACACACACGGGGAAGGGCCGGGGTAACCCACGCCTACCTACATGAACTCACTACAGCATGAAGCATTTACAGAACGCTACCGGATTACTGAGCACAGCACTGTCGGGAGGCATACCCCTAGGGGGGGGAATCATCTGCAGGGGAATGCGGCCCATAGGGAATAAGAAGAGGCGCATAAACCCTGTTCCACCCCAAAGGGGCCCGAAAACACACTGCACAATACCAAAAACCCAGGACAACATGAATAAACACCACATGACAGATCCCCATGAACATCCGCGCAGGTTTCACCCAAGGGGCATGACAGCCACATATGAGCAGGATGGTCCCCACATGCAGGTGTCTTTGGGCCCAGGCCCACAGCCTGAGAGACACCCGGGGGTGGTGTATACAGGTGTACGGGCCCATGCCAACCTCCCCCGGGGGACAGCCACGGGAAAACCCAGGGCGGTTACTGAGGGCCCACTAAAAGCTCACTCAGCTAACATTAAAGAACCCCAACAGACATGAAACACAGGGGGCGGCGGGGAGGCAGACAGGACCCCGGTGTGAGCCACACAACAGAAGCCATCCCAAAGAGGGCATTTGCAAAAACGGGCATGCCCCTTATCAATGCAGTGGGCCCGGGTGGCACTGACTGTGTGTCCACACACACGCCCCATGCTCAGACACAGAAGGGCACAAACACATACACACCACGGCATGGGAGGCAGACGGGCCGGGGGCCAGCCAAAAAAGAAACCGCCATGACAGACCCCGGGGGGGGGAAACAGGCATGCAGGGTATCAATGCAGGGGGGTGACTGTAGTGTGTCCATCTACACAGCTGCACTGGGCATGCTCAGACACTTAGAATCGGCACAGTGCAGACATGCATAAAACCACCATGGGAGGCAGAAAACCCGGGTGTGTCCACCACAAACACAGCCATGCTCACACAGAAACCCCACCCCCCATGCAGAGGGGCACACCCGCAAGTCACCCAAAAACCCAACACCCCGGGGGGAAAAAGGGACACAGCAACACACAAAAGCAGCACAGGCGCCATGGGTGCGGGCTGAACATGTACACACCGGTGAACACTGTACCCATGCCACACCATGTCATCGGTGCAGCAGTATGCCTCACGGCCCAAAAACTGCATGTGACTTTGCCAGAAGACTAGGGGCGGTGCCGGCAGAGTACACATGTACATCAATGATCCCACAGGTGTGATGTACCAAGCATTATACATGGACAGGCGTGCCCACATCCCAGGGGCCTGAACGGGAAAAATGACTGGCTGTACCACAGTGAAAAAAGCCGGATATGTCACTTTGGGCCATTTCGGGCCACGAGGCACATATAAACCTGTGATGTACCACATGCAGCACGCATAATACACAAAAAAGGCACACAGCGTGGTATGCCCCCACGGGGTGGGCCACAGGGCACATCCCCGTTTTTGCCTGTACAGCTGTGATAAAAACCCAAGCCATTTTCCAGCATGGACAAAATGTCACAACGTAGGTCACACATGGCAACGGGGGAATACTTTACACGGTATGTGCAGGTGCAGCCATGCGGGGGCTTTTGGTGCCTTTAAACATTTGCAACCCTCCCACATGCATACCCACAGGGGGCCGCTTTGGTGGCATGAACAAAAGGGGCACGGTGTACCCCAGAAACAGCCAAATGTGTGGGGGTGCGGGTACAGGTGTGTCCATTCCCCCCGCCATGTGCATAACCGCATGTCCCCACAGACAGTGCCCATGATAACCCATGGCCAGGGGGTTACCATATGTCACAGCCACTGTAATACCACCCCCCAAAGTGCAGATATTGGCACAGCGGGAAAATGGTGGAGCAGGATGCACCACAAGGCTAACTGCACAAATCCCAGAGGGGGTGGGCACCAGCACCAACAGTGGCAGGAATGGGGCCCATGTACCAAGGGGGGCATGTCCCAGCCACACATCATGACACCATGGGGCCCGTCCCACCTCAGGGGGGTCAGGGGATGGTGTGTACATGCAACACGCCACCCCTGTAGACATGTGGGGCCACCACCATGCAGTGTGCACAGTGTATGTCTGCTGCCGGGAGATGTATGCAAAAGGGTTGTGCACCCCACCACACATGACCATCCAGGGGTGCTGCTTTGCAGTTCTTTTCCATACCGGACCCACGGGCCAGGGCAAGCCCATTGACATGGCCCGGGTGCAGCGTGAGGGTGGACCACACAACAGGTCCCCCATCTGCAAAAAGGTGTGTGGGGCCATAGATGTACGCCCGGGGGGAATTTCCATCCCGGGGTAAGCACCACTGCAACAGTGCACCACAGCTGACGGGTGACACCTGTGGTCAAGCCAGCACAGCGCAACCCCGGGAAAATGTCCCCATACCTGTACTGTTATGCCATGTATGTGATGCTCTGTCCCCCGAGCCTGTGGCCCCACCACAGGCATTGCAGTATATGTGGGGACATGTCCACCGGTGCAAGACATGTATCCGTCTAAAGGTTTTATGTGTATGACCTCCTTGAAATTGACTGCTGCCACAAAAAAGGCCTGCCCTCCCCCATGACCCAAAAGTGTACATGTATAAAAAGGAGTACACATGCCCTAAAACCCGGGGCCCACCCAAGGTGTTTCCCCCGGACAAAAATGTTACACCTCTGGCATGTGGGGTAAATTCCCACACCCCCCAGAGGGTAATTGGGGTCCGGGCCATGTTACAGGTGTTGGACACACAAGCCCCCCCCCAATGCATAATACATGTGACAGGAAACATATCCCAGACGGGGCTGTGTCCCAACCATGACCGCAAGCCACCCCAGGGAAACACCACACCACATCCCATGCACTGTACAGTGTAAAAACACATGCACATGCATACCTGGAGGTGAGGACATGTCAAAAACCAAGAGCCCTCTGAAGAAACACAGCTACTGCCCCAAAAGCATGGCATGAAACACATGCTAACCATGTGCAACCTGGCAGCCCCAAAGGCCACACAAAATGCCAGACACATGTAAGGGGTGCCCCACTGCCAGACACACCACCCCCACCCACCATACTGAAAAAGGGTGTACAGTATGGGGGCAAACCCCACCACACATCACCCCCACATGCAGGTATGCGGTCTTTGCCCATGTTGGTGTCAGACGGGTGGCATACCCCCCATACATTACGGGAAATGACCCCCAGTTGTGACCCGGGCCCGGCATGTCCCTGCCCCGGGGCAGTACCCACCCTCATGTATGATGCCCCCATACTGGCTCAATGTGGTCACCCAAATGTGCCTGGAGTGTAGTCAACCACCCCCCGGGGTGACATGTTGGCACGCCCCCCCCCGTGGTATGGCTGGCAGCTGTCCCCGGTTTTAAGGGGGCCCCTGAACAGTGTACTGCACACGGCGGGTGTCCTACCCCCCACACTAAAAGGGGGAAACACCGGGAGAAAAACAGTCACTGCCAGTGGCGGGGGTGCCCCCCTCAAATGCCCCCTGTATGGAGGACACAGGTGTGTGACAAAAATTGGTGGGTGTAGAGCCCCCCAGCACTGGGGTCCCCCATATCCCGTTTCGGGCCATCCCACATAACACAGGGGGGGACCCTTTTCCAAACGGTACACACCCTCCATTTGGCAGAGATGCAGTCACCAATACCATCTTCCAGGGTTAGGACTCCCCACAGTTTGTTGTGACAGCCCACCCCCCAAAACCCAGGATACCTCCCCCTTGGCAGGGGAGTGTGTGCCCCAAACAGTAAAGGGCATAACCCCCCTACTGCCAGAAAAACCCAGGCCCCCCGGGTCCCGGGTTTTCCATACCCCTGACTGTGGGGAACCCATGCACCATACCCACAAATAACCAGTTCTGTATCACACGGGGGGTATGCCCCCAACAGGATGTACACCCCTCAATGGTGATGTCAGACCTATGTAAACCACGGGAATCCGACCTGCACCCAACACCCAGGGGAGACCAAAGTGACCCCCTGAACCACACAGCCAACAGTGGGGCCCCTACCTCCATGCCAGTGGTCACAGGCCACACTGTTAAAACCCTTAAAATGCCTTTTTGACACCCCAAGCGAAAAATGATAACATCGGGCCCTTTGTTCAGGCACTGGTCTGGGGGCCCCACCTTTGCCCTGACAAACATTGGACAATACATGACAGAGCAATACATACCGGGGAAGGCTCACTGTTAATCCCCAAAAAAACCCATCACACATAAACACCAACCCTGGGGGAGGGGACTGCAGAGGAAAATGCAACCATGGGGCCTTCCAACTGGGGAACAGGGGGAACCCCGCATGCCCAAATTTACCCAGAATGGTACAAATCACTAAACCCACAGACTTTGTCAACAAACCAGCGGACAGCCATGCATACACCCCCCCCCCAAGGGGGCACCCCCCAAAGGCTACCCCCCAAACACTGTTGCCCGGGTGAGACTGATACTGTTAAGGGGAACACACACAAGGGGACCAGATGGTGTCCCTGGCTGTGTCCCACAAAACCTCTTTGAGGCCCCCCCACACAAAACCCTGTGTCACAGGCCCCGGGCTGGCCCCCTGGATGGCATAGGCACTGTGGCCCACTCACCAGGGTGTCCCCTTTTTGGCCAGACATCCCTCCCCACCAAAACCTTTGTCTAAAACTGGGGGACCCAAACGGGGCCCATTACAGAAAAGGGTTTACACCAATGGCATACCCACTTACCCAAGGGCAGATCCTGCCCCCCAAAACCTGTCCCCGTCGGGATCACTAAGGCCTTTGAGGGGGACCCTTTTTGCACAGCACCTGACCGGGGGCCTTAAAACCACCCCATGGGCCATAAAAGGCTCACCCCCCTATGGGGGCATACACATTTGCCCCATGGAGGACACACCACACAGGGTTTGTGTTCCTGGTCCCATGTAAACCCAAAGTGGTCTAAGGGGGCCCCACGGGGCCATTGGGCCCCTCCTGTTGGCTTTAAACCCCAAGTGCTGAAACAGGGGTTGGGCAGACGGTTGCAGTGCTGCACACCCCCCCAAACCCCAAACCCCCATCAACAGGACATACCGGGGCCTCATAGAAAGGATAACTGGTGCCAGAGGGGCCATGCACACCAAATGCCCACCCAGGGGGAAGGACATTTTCCCCCGAGCAATGTAGGGGGCCTTAACATGGTGGACTGCGGGGCAACCACCCCTTTCAAAACCTTTGCACATCACACCAATGGGGTTTGGGGAAGACTTTCCCACCCACCTGGTCAGGGGAATCACACCACATCGGGGAGTTCAGCCCCCTGTACCCCACACACAGCCCAAATGTTCCAAAAGCCACATCTGGGATGTCCCAACCCACCCTGACCCAAGGACCACAAAGTTCCACAACACAGGGATGGTGCTGAGACAGGCACACGCCCCCCAAACCCGGATCCCTTTACACGCCTGCCTTGGTGTTTGTGCCTGAAAACACCCATGTCCCCCTGGGTGACATGGACATGTTCCACCTCCTAGGCTCCAAAAAACACGGGCACAGGGAAAAAAAAAAAAAACACCAAAAAAACCGGGGGAAACCCCCCCGGGCCCCCCCCCGGGAAAACCCCCCCGGGGGAAAACCCCTTTTTTTCCCCGGCCCCCCCGGGGGGGGGGGGGGCCCCCTTTTTCCCCCTGGACAAAACCGGGCCCCCCTTTAAAAGGGGGGAAAAAAACCCCCCAAAAACCCCGGGCCCCCGCCCAAGGGGTTTTTCCCCCAAAAAAAAATTTTTTTTTAAAAAATTTTTAAAAGGGCCCCCCCCTGGCCAAAAAACCCCCCCACCGGGGGTTTTTTGGGGGCCCCCCCAACCCCCCAAATTTAAACAAAAAAAAAAGGGAACCCCCCCCCCCCTTTTTAAAAAAAACCCCCCCATGGTTTCCCGTTTCAATTTTAAAAAAACAAAACCCCCCGGGGAAAAAAAAAAAAATGGGGTTTTTGGGGCAAAACCCCCCCCTTTTTCCCCCCCAAGGGGGTTTAAAATTTTTTTAAAAAAACCCGGGGGGGGGGGTTTAAAAAATTTTTGGGGGGGAAAAAAGGGGGGGGCCCCCTTTTGGGGGGGGGCCCCGGGGGGCAAAGGGGGGGGTTTTTTTGGGGGGTTTTTTTTGGGTAAAGGGAAAAAACCCCCGGGGTTTGGGGGGGCCCCCCCCCCCCCGGCCCCCGGGGGGGGCCTCCCCCCTTTAAAACCCGGGGGGTTTTTCCCCCCCCAAACCGGGGGCCCCCCGGGGCCCCTTTTTCCTTTTTGGTGTCCCCCAAATGGAAGGGGGCCCCCCCGGGAAAAAAGGGGGCCCCAAAACCCCCAATTTGGGGGGTTTCCCCCTGGCCCCCCCGGGGGCCCCCCCCCCGCCAAAAACCCCCCCCCTTTTTAAAAAAAAACCCCCCCAAAACCCGGGGTGGTTTCAACCCCCCCCCCTTTTTTTTTTAAGGAAAGGTTCCCCCCCGGGGGGTTTTTTTTTTCCCCCCCCCGGGGGGGAAAAACATTTAAAAAAAAAAACCCCCAAAAAAAAAACCCCCCCACCCCCCCCCCTTTTGGGGGGGGGAAAAAAACCCCCCCCGGGGGGGAAAAAAAAATTTTTGGGGGGGCCCCCCCCCCCCGGGAAAAAAAAAATTTTTCCCCAAAAAAAAATAGGGGGAAACCCTTTTTTCCCGGAAAAACCCCCCTTTTTTCCCCCCCAAAAAAGGGGGGGGACGGGGAAAAAAAAAAAAACCCCCCCCCCTTTTTTTGGGGGGTTTTTCCGGGGCCCCAAAAAAGAACCCCCAAAAAAAAAAAAACCCCCCCAAAAACCCCCCCCAAAAAAAACCCCCCCCCCCACAACCCAAAACCCCCCCTTTGGGTTTTTCCCCCCCTTCCCCCCGGCCCCGTAAGGCCCCAAATTTATGGTAAATTTTCTGGCCCGGGGGGAAAAAAATTTTTTTTTAAATTTTTAAACCCCTTTTATTTTGGGGGTTTTTCCCCCCCCCCCCGGGGGGGTTTGGGGTTTTTGGGGTTTTGGGGGGGCCCCCCCCCAATTAAAAACCGGCCCCAAGGGGGGCCCTTTGGGCCCCCCTTTTAAGGGGGGTTTTTGGCCCCCGGTTTAAAAGGGGCCCTTCCCCCCCAAAAAATTTTTTAATGGGTTAATTTGGGCCCCCCCCTTTTTTTTTAAAAAGGGGGGCCCCCGGGGGGAAAAAAAGGGGCCCCCCGGGGGAAAATTTTTTTTCCCCGGGGCCCCCCCCCCCCCCAAAACCCCCCCCTTTTTTTTTTCCCCTTTTGGGGGGGGGGTTTTTTTTGGGCCCCCCCCTTTTTTTTTGGGGTTTTTTGGTTTCCCCCCCCCCCCCCCATGGGCCCCCTTTGGGGGGGGGGCCCCCCCCCCCCTTTTTGTTCCCCCCCCCAAAACCCGGGGGAAAAATTTTAAAAACCCCCCCCCGGGGGGTTTTATGTGGGTTCCCCCCCAAAAAGGGGCATAGGTTGGGGGGTTTTTTTCCCCCCCCAAACCCCCCCTTTTTGTGCACAAAAAATTTTTTTTTAAACCCCTTTAAAACCCCCCAAAAAACCCGGGAAAAAAAAACAAATTTAAATTTTGGGGGGGCCCCCAAAAAAAACCCCCCAAAAAAAAAAGGGGGGGAAACCCCCCCCCCCAAAAAAGGGGCCCAAAATTTTTAAACCCCAAAAAAAAATTTTTTTTTCCCCTGCAATTCCCCCCAAAAATTTTTTCTTAAAAAAAAAAAAAAATCCAAAAAGGGGGGGGAAAAACCGGGGGGGAAAAAAACCAAAACCCCCAAAAACCCAAAAAAACAAAAAAACCCCCCAAAAAAAAAAAAGGGGGGGGAAAAAAAAAGGGGGGGGGTTTTTTTTTTTTTTCCCTGGGGGTTTTTTTTTCCCTTTTTTCCCCCCAAAAAATTTTTTCCCCCCCAGGGCCCTTTGGCCCCCCTTTTGGGGGTTTTTTTTTTTCCCAAAAGGGGGGAAGCGGGGCCCCCCCCAAAAAGGCCCAAAATTTATTCCCCCCCCCCCCTTTTTTTTTTTTTTTTGGGTTAAACCCCTTTTAGGGGCCCCCCCCCCCAAAAAAAGGGGGGGGTTTTTTTTTAATGGTTTAAATTTTCCCCCCGACCATTTTTCCCCCCCCCCTTTTCAAATTCCCGGGTTTTCCCCATCGGGGAAAACCCCCCCAAATTTTGGGGGGGGTTTTTATTTTGGGTTTCCCCCCCAAAAAGGGGAAAACCTCCGGGGGGGGCCCCCCCTTTTTTTTAAATTTCCCCCCGGGGCCCCCCCCACCGGGGGTTTTTTTTTCCCCCCCATTTTAAAAAACCCCCCCCACATTTTTGGGGTTTTTTTTTAAAAAACCCCCGGGGGGGGGGGGGCCAAGCCCCCCCCTTTTTTTTAATTTTTAACCCCTTTTTTTTTTTTTAAAAAAAGGGGCCCCCCCCGGGGTTTTACCCCCCCTTTTTGGGTGTTTTTTTTTTTTTCCGGGGGGGTTTTTTTTTTTTCCCCCAAAAAATTTTTGGGGGGGCCCGGGGGGGGGGTTTTCGGGGAAAAAACCCCCCCCCCCCGGGGGGGGGAAAAAAAAGGCTTTTTAAAATTAAAATTTTTTTTAAAAAAAATTTTTTTCCCCCAAAAAAACCCCCCCGGGGGGCCCCGCCGGGGGGTTTTTTTGGGGGGGGCCCCCCCCCGGTTCCCCCCAGGGGTTTTTAAAATTTTTCCCCCCTTTTTCCCCACCTGTTTTTGGGGGGGGGGGCCCCCGCCCCCCAAAAAATTTTTTTCCCCCCCCCCAAACCCCTTTTTCCCCCCCCCCCAAAAATTTGGGGGGAAAAAAAGGGGGGGGGGGCCCCCCCCCCAATGGTTTTCCCCCCTTTTACACCCGGGGCCCCCCAAAACCCCCCCCAAATTTTTGCAAATTTAACAATTTTGGGGAAATTCCCAAAAAAAAACCCCCTTGGGGGGGAAAAAACCCCCCCCAAAAAGGGGGGGGCCCCCCCCCCCGGGGGGAAAAGGGTTTCCCCCCAAAAAAGTTTAAAAACAAACCCCCTTTTTGGGGGGTTTTTTCCCCGGGGTTTCCCCCCGGGTTTTTCCCCCCTTTTGGGGGTTTTTGGGGGGGCCCCCCTTTTAATTTTTTGGAATGGACAAACCCCAAAGGGGGGGCCCCCCCCTTTTCCCGGGGGGGGGGGTTTTTTTTTTTTTTATGGGGCCCCCCCTTTTTTCCCCCCAAGGGGGGTTTTTTTTTTTTTTTTCCCCCCCCCCATCACTTGGGGGGGGGTTAAAATTTTAAAAAACCCTTCCCGGGGGAAAAGGGGCCCCCCCCCCCCCCCCGGGGGGGGCCCCGGAGAGCCCCCCCCGGGAGGGGGGGGGGGGTTTTTTTGGGCTGCCTTTTCCCCCCCCCAAAACCCTTTTTTTCCCCCTTTAAAAAACCCCGGGGGGGGGCCCCCTTTAAAAAAATTTTTTTTTTGGCAAATTAAATTTTTTGGGGGGGGGTTTTTGGGGGGGCCCCGGTTTTTAAAACCCAAGTAAAACCCCGGGGACCCCCCCCCAAATTAAAAAGTTTGGGGGTTTTTTCCCCCCCAAAATTTAAAAAAGGGGGTTTTTCCCCTTTGGGGGGAAAAGCTGTTTTTTTTTTTCCCCCCCCCCCCTTTCCCAACGGGGTTTTCCCCCAAACCCCCCCCGGGGCCCCCCAAAAAATTTTTTTTTGGCATTTGCAAGGGGGGGGGGCCCCCCCCTCCCCCCTTTTTACCCCCAGAAAAGTTTTAAAAACCCCCCTTTTTCCCCCCCCCCGGAAAAAAAACACAACCTTTTTTTAAAAAAAAAAAAAACGAAGGGAAAATTCCCCTTTTAAAAAACCCCCCAAAAAACAACCCGGACAAACCCCCCCCCTTTTTTCCCCCCTTTTTTTTAAAAAATTTTTTTTTTTTTTTCCGGGGGTTTTTCCCGGGGTTTTTGGGGGGGAAAAAGGGTTTCCTTTTTTTTTTTTCCCCCCCCCTTTTTTTTTTCCCCCCCGGGGGTTTTTTTTTCCCCCCCCTTTTTCCCCCCGGCCCTCCCGGGGTTTAAAAAATCCCCAAAGGGGGGGCCCCCCACATTTTCCCAGAGGGGGGCCGGCACCCTTTGGGGAAGGGGCCCCCTTTTTTGCTGGGAAAAAACCCCCCCCCATTTTTAAATTCAAACCCCCCCCTTTTTCCCCCCCACAACCCCAAAAAAAATTTCCCCCAACAACCCCCGGGGACCCCAACCCCCCTGGGGGCCCCCCCCAAAACCCCCCTTTTTTTTTAAAAAAAAAAAAAACCCCCCCCCAAATTTTTTTTAAAAATTTTTGGGAAAATTAAACCCCCCCCTTTTTTTTGGGTTTTTAAAAAATTTTCCCCCCCCCCTGGGAAAAAAAAACCCCCCCCCCCCCCCCCCTTTTTTTTTCCCCCCCCCAAAAAAAAACCCCCCTTTTTCCCCCCCGGGGGCCCCCGGGGGGGGGGTTTTCCCCCCCTGGAAAACTTTTTTTCCCCCCGGGGGGCCCCCCCCCCCCCCCTTTTTGGGCCCCAAAAAACCCCCCCCACCCTTTTTGGGGGGCCCCCCCTTTTTTTTCCCCCCCCCGGGGGTTTTTTAAGGGCCAAAAGGGGGGGGGCCCCAAAAAGGGGGGTTTTTTTTTCCCCCCCCCCCCGGGGGGCCCCCCCCATTTTAAAAAGGGGGGCCGGGGCCCCCGGGGGGGGGCCCCCTTTAACCCCCCCGGGCCCTCCGGGAAAAAATTCCCCCCCGGGGGTTTTTTCCCCCTTTTTTTTTTTTTTTGGGGGGGCCCCTTTTCCCCCCCGGGGACCCCAAAATTTTTTGGGGAACAAAACCCCCTGGGCCCCCCCCCAAAAAAACCCTTTTTTACGGGGCCCCAAAGGGGGTTTTTTTGGGGCAAACCCCTTTTCCGAATTTTTAAAATTCCCCCCCCCCCCCAAAATTTTTTCCCCCAAACCCCAAAACCCCCCCAAAAAAACCCCCCCCCCCTTTTTTTTTTTCCCCCCCCCAAAAAAATTTCACCCCCCCCCCACCCCCCCAAAAAAAACCCCCCCCCCCCCGGGGGGGGTTTTTTTCAAACCCCCCCCGGGGGCCCCCCCCCCCCCGTGGCCCCGCAAAAACCCCGGGGGCCCCCCCATTCCAAAAGGGGGGGGTTTTTAAAAAACCCCCCCCCTTTTCCCCCCCCTTTTCCCCCTTTGGGGTTTTACTTTTCCCCCCCCGGGGGGGGGTTTTTTAAACCTTTTTCCTGGGGCCCCCAAAGGGGAAAACCCCCCCCAATTGGGGGGCCCCCCGGGGGTTTGGGGTTTTTTTTTTTCTTCCCCAAACCAAATTGGAAAAATTTTTTTAAAAAAACCCCCCCGGGGGGGACCCCAAAATTAAAAAACCCCCCCGGGGGAAACCCTTTTGGGGTTTTTGGGTTTTTGGAAAAAGGGGTTTCCCACCTTTTCCAAAATTCCCCCCTTTCCCCCCCCTTTTTTCCCCCCCCTTTTGGTTTGTTCCCCCCCCCCCTTTTTTTTTTGGGTTTTGGGGACCCCCCCCCCAAACTTTGGGGGGAAAGGGCCTTTTTTTCCCCCCCCCCCCGGGCCCCCAAAAAAAAACCCCCTTTCCCCCCCCCAATTTAACCCCGGGTTTCGGGGTTTTTCCCCCCCCCATTTGGGGGCCCCCTTTTCCTTTTTTTTGGGGGGGGTTTTTCCCCCCTTTCCCCCCCCTTTTTTTTTAAAAAATTTTTTTTTTAAAAAAAAAAAAACCCCCCAAAAATTTTTTCCCGGGGGGGGAAAAATTCCCCTTAAATTGGGTTTTTTTGGGGGGCCCCTTGGGGGGAAAAATAAAAATTTTGGGCCCCCAAAGTTTTCCCCCCCCCAAGGGTTTCCCCCCCAAAAAAAAAAAATTTGGGGGGAAAATTTTTCCCTTGGCCTGGGCCCTTTTTTCCCCCCCCCCCCTTTTTTTGGGTGTTTTTTCTTCCCCCCCAAACCCTTTTGGGGGGGAAAAAAAAATTTTTTTTCCACCCCTTTTGGGGGGGCCTTGGGGAAAAAACCCCCCCTTTTTTTTTTTCCTTTTTTAAAAAAACCCCCCCAGGGAAGGGACCCCTTTTTTGGGGAAAATTTTCCCCCAAAAGGGGGAAAATTTTAAAAATTTTTTCCGGGTTGGGGGGTTTTTTGGGAAAAAACCCCCCCCCCGGGGGGGGGTTTTTTTTAACCCCGGGGGGCACCCTTTGGCCCCCCCGGAAACCCCGGTTTTGGGGGGGGGGTTTTGGGGTTCCCCCCCTTTTTCCCCCTTTGGTTTGGGGTTTTTCCCAAAAAAAAATTTTGGGGGTTTTTTTCCCCCCCAAAAAAAACCCGGGGGTTTTTAAATTTTTTGTTTTTTTCCCCCTTTTTTTTCCCCCGGCCCCTAATTGGGGAAAAAACCCCCCGGTTTGGGAAACCCAAATTTTTCCCGGGGCCCCGGGGGGTTTTTTTTTTGTTTTTCCCCAAACCCCTTGGGGCCCCCCCCCTTTTTTTTTTTTCCCCCCCCGGGGGGTTTTTTTTTCCCCTTTTGGGGAAAAATTTTTTTTTAATTTTTCCCCAAAAACCCTTTGGGAAATTCCTTTAATGGGTTTTTTGGGGGGGAAAAAGGAATTTTTTTGGGGGGCCCCCCCCAAAAAGGGGGGGGGGAAAAAAGTTTTTTTTTTAAAACCCAAACCCGGGGTTTCCCCGGAAAATTTTTTTTCCCCCTTTGGGGCCCCCCCTTTTTTTTTTTGGGGGGGGGGGGGGGTTTTCCCTTTTTTCCCCGGGGGGGGGGTTTGGGGGGGGTTTCCCCCCCTTCCCTTTTGGGGTTTTTTCCCCCCCCCCCAAAATTTTTTTTAAAATTTTTTTAAAAAATCCCCCTTTTTCCCCCTTTTTCCCCCCTTAATTTTCCCCTTTTTGTTTTCCCCCTTTTTTTTTTTTTTTTTTCTTTTTTTCCCCTTTTTTTTTTGGGGGGTTTTGGGGCCCCTTTTTTGGGGGGGGGGTTTTTCCGGCCCCCCGGGGGTTTTTAAAAAAAAACCCCCCTTTTTTTTTCCCCTTTTAAACCCTTTTTTTCCCCCCCCCTTTTTCAATTTCCCCTTGGGGTTTTAAAAAGGCCCCTTTTTTTAAATGGCCCTTTTTTTTTTTTTCCCGGGCCCTTTGGGCATTTTTTTCCCTTTTCCCCCCCCCCCCGGGGGGGGGTTTTTTTTTTGGGGGGGGGCCCCCCGGGGGCCCTTTCCCCCATTTGGTTTCCCCCCCTTTTCCCCAAAAAAAAGGGGGGCCCCCCCCCCCCCACGGAATTTTTTTTTTAAAAAGGGGGAATTTTCCCGGATCCCCGGGTTTTTTTTTTTTTTGGGGGGGGGCCTTCTTTTTAAAATTTTGGGGGGTTTTTTTTTGGGGGGCCCCGGGGGGCCTTTCCTTTTTTTTGGGGGGTTTTTTTGGGGGGTTTTTTTTTTTTGGGGTTTCCCCTTTTTCCCCCCCCCCTTTTTCCCTTTTTTTGGGTTTTTTTTTTGTGTTTTTCTTTTGTTTTTTTTCCCCCGTTTGGGTTTCCCTTTTTTTAAAAATTTTTTAAATTTTTTTTGGGGAAAACCCCAAAAGGGGGGGGCCCCCCTTTTGGGGGGGTTTTAATTTTTTGGGGCCCCCCCTTTTTTTTTTAAAACCCCCATGGGGGGCCTTTTGGGGAAATTTTTTGGGCCCCTTTTTTTTGGGGGTTTTTTTTGGGGGTTTTCCCCCCTTTTTCCCCGGGGGGGGGGGGGCCCCCCCTTTCTTTTGGGGGGGTTTTTTCATTCCTGGGCCCCCTTCCCCCCTTTTTTTTTGTCCCCACCAAATTCCCCCCCAGGGGGCCCCCCCCAAATTGGAAACCCCCCCCAAAAAAAAAACCCCCCCCGGGGCCCGGGGGGGGCCCCCCCCCCCCCCCCTTTTTTTTCCCCATCTCCTTTTTAATTTTTGGGCCTGGTTTTTTGGGTTTTTCCGGGGTTTTATTTGGGTTTTTTTTCCCCCCCCATGGGGCCCCCCTTTTTCCCTTTTTCCCCGGGGCCCCTTTTTTTAAGGAAAAATTTTTTTTTTTCCCGGGCCCCCAAACCCCCTTTTTTTTTTTTTCCCCCTTTTTTGGGGGGGTTTTTTTTTTTTTTTCCCCCTTTTAATTTTTTTTTTTTTCCCCCCCCCCCCAACCCCGGGGGGGGAATTTTTTTGTTTTTCCCCGGGGGTTTTTGGGGGTTTTTTGGGGGGGAAATTTTGGGTCCCAAAAGGGGAAAAAAGGAACCCGGGGGGGGGTTTTTCCCCCTTTCCTTTTTGGGGGGGGGGGGAATTTTGGGGAAAAAAAAGGGCCCCTTTTGGGGTTTTTTTTTGGGTCCCCCGCCCCCCAAAAACCCCCCCCCCCTTTTTTTTTGGGGGGGGGGGGGGTTTTTTAAATTTTTCCCCCCCCGGGGCCCCGGAAAAACCCCCCCCCCCTTTTTTGGGGTTTTTTAAACCCCGGGGGCCCCCAAAAATTTTTTAAAAAAAAACCTTTTTTCACCCCCCCAAAACCCCGGTTTTGGTGGTTTTTTTTTGGGGGGGATTTCAAGGGGGTTTTCCCTTTTGGGGGGAAAAAAAAGGGGGGGGGTGTTCCCCCCTTTTTTTTTTTGGGGTTTTTAAATTTCCTTTTTTTTCCCCCCCCAAAAAAAAATTTCCCCGGGAAGGGCCCCGGGGAATTTTGGGGGGGGTTTGGGTTTTGTTTCCCCCCCCCCCCTTTTTTTTTTTTTTTTTTCCCCCTTTTTTTCCCCCCCCCTTTTTTTTTCCCCCCAAAATTTTTTTTCCCCCCCCCCAAAAGGGGGTTTTCCCCTTTGGGGGTTGGGGGTTTTTTTTAAAAAGGTTTCCCCCCAAAACCCCCAAACCCTTTTTTCCCCCCCCCTTTTTCCTTTTTGGGGGGGCCCCCCCCTTTTGGGCCCGGGATTCCCCCCTTTTTTTGGGTTTGGGTTTCCGCCAACTTTTAAAGCCGGGTTTTTTTTCCCCCCCCCCTTTTCCGGCTTTAACCCCCCCTTTTTTTTCCCCCCCCCCCAACCCCGGGGGGTTTTTCCCCCCCGCCCCAAAGGGGGGTTTTTTTCCCCAAACCCCCCCCCTTTTTTTTTTTTTTACCCCCCCGGGGGGCCCCCCCTTTTTTCCCCTTTTTTTCCTTTTTTTTGGGGTTTGGGGGGTTTTTTTTTTTTGGGGTTTTTTTTTTTTTTAACCCCCTGGGTTTTTGGGGTTTTTTTTTTTAAAGGGGGTTGCATTCCTCGCCTGGGCATTGGTTATTTGCCCTACCTTCATGGAGATGGTCTGTATTGTGTTATGTTATGTGTAACTGCAGCCGCTATGTGTGGCATCAGGTACATTTCGCAGTGGTGTTAGCCGTGGATTGTGTGTGTTGGGTATGGTATTATGTTCGACATGTGGGTGTCCTTGTCCTGGTGACATCTGTCGATGGCGTTTTGCATTCGGATGTGTAACATAGCTCTTGTATTCCTTTAAACAACGGATGCAGGTATGCATCCGCTGCTGATAGTGTTTCCCATGCGAGATGTTGCGGTTACGCCGCTGTCATTGACTGCCTGTATGTTTGTGCTGCTATTGCGGCTTGTATCCCTTTGATATGTGCGATGGGGAATATCGGAGGTTGTGGGTGACGGGTACGGGTTGTGGGCCTTGCATTTCTACATACACGATATGCTTGTGTGTGTGCTCCATCCCTGCCTGGGAAGCTGGCAGTTACCTGTCTGTTGTTCTGGGAGTGTAGGTTGTGTTGATGTCGTGTGGTGTCGGTATCGCCTGCATGTGTGCTTCCTGCATGTATTCCTCCGTCACATCGGTAGTATATCTGCGGTTGTTCGTACGTGCCGACTATCCCTTGGCATTTTGTCCCGGATATTTACAGTCATTGTGGTCCTGTACTTGGGACGGCCTGTATGCTAGTGGTTGCCACCTATTCGGGTGGCGATTGCTTGTTTGACACTCGTAGAACACACAGCGGTGTTTACGGGTCGATACGTACCCACGATCAGTACCGGGGTAGCATATGCGTATTTCCGCGGTACATGACTATTGCTGTGTAACGTTGCCGATGTATCGTTTTGCAATTAACATATCGGTGTCATACATACAGTCATGATTTGTACATATGTCCTTTGCATTTCATGTTGGCTATATTCTTGTGGTACATTCTGGGACATTTTCACTTTGCATCGTTTTACGTCGCCACGCGCCTAGCCAGGGAGGGGCTCTTAGTACTACTTTGGGGGTACTGCTGTGCATATGCCTGTGGTTCCTATACTGTATGCCTACACATGTTGTTCCACTCCGCCTGTCAAATAGCACCAACATACACATTTTACAGTGGCACACACATTACACTCGCACATCGTAACACACGACACCCTCACCGCACACATACACATACTGCGGCAGTCACAGGGACGGTTGCACACTGTATCTGCATGGCCCGCATCACCGCTGGCGGTGTCTACCTCCACCCTCATATCCTCATAATATTACCCGCACATGTACTGTTACTGTACCGTGGCCTGGCGATCATCCCGACTCGCGATTATGCATTTAGGTAGGTTGACCTTTCCATGGGTGGCGGTTTCCTGTTCTGTCAACCCTCCCGGATACTCAGGTTGTCGTTCACTATCTTTACTATGTACAGATATCGCGTCTTACTTCTCTGTCAGCTTGCATCCCTCTGATTCCCTGTCTTACCTGTTGTACTTTATATATGTGTATGTGTACATATATTTCTATGTGTGTAATGATATCTATCTCCATATCTGTATATGCACATATGTACATGTCTATATGTATACACCTTGCGGCGAACGTGGCAGCATACAGCAACGCCGTCTGCTGTAGGACCCGCGTACGGTTAAGGTGTTGGTGTTCCATGCTCCGCTGGCTGTTGGGTGTGCAGTGTTTGGGTGCTGCCTATGTTGGAGTCACACATGGGACCACCCTTATGGGTGGCCATGTTTGTGTGCCGTCCATTTCACTGTGTGTGCAGGTAGGGAGGTGTCAGTCCATGGGGCCTACGCTGTCAGAGTATGTGCTATACGTTCCCTCTTTGCCAGGGCATAGGCATATTGGGTACGCCTCCGTCTGCCTACTGGGGCTGGCACAGTGTGTTCATGGTCCTGAACCCTCTGTGCCTGTGCTGGCCTTGGCAGTTGTGGTGGGCTTTGTGGCCCTTCACCATTATGTCCCTGCAGCAGCTGTTTCCGCAGGATCATATTATGTAGCATGGCACATACTATGAATATGTGGGCACATGTGCCTGGAGAGTACTGCAGGGCTCCACCGGATGTATCCAAGCACCGGAACCATGATTTCAGCATCCCAAACACACGCTCTATGATTATTCTGGTTTGTGCGTGTGCCTCATTATGGCGTTCTTGCATGTGTGTGTGTGCATTTCTGATGGGAGTCATCATCCATGGCTCCAGTGCATAGCCAGCATCCCCCACAAGGTGGCCTTGTGTGATGTCCCCTGGCGAATACCTGATACAGCTGTGAGGCATGCCAGATATGGGAGTCATGGTAGCTTCCAGGGCTGCCAGCACACACATCCATGATAATGCCCTGCGCATTGCACATGACCTGGCAATTGATGGAGGGTAATCCCTTGCGGTTTATGTAGTGTCTACCCTGCTCCCCAGGTGGTGACTTGATTTGTATGTGCGTACAGTCTATCGCACCTAGTACCTCCGGGTATTGTGCCACAAGGTGGAAGTGGCGCATATTGCTAGCCAACTCCTCCTGAGATCTGGGGAAGTATATATACTCATGGGCATGTTGTAACATGGCATCCAGAAACTGGTGTAGTACCCTGGATGCTGATGCCTGTGAGATGCCCATTATATCCCCGGTTGGCCTTTGAAAGGTACCTGTAGCCAGTATTCGCAAGCTTACACATACCTTTGTGTCCACTGGGATGGGCTCCCCTCTGTTGTTTCTTGTTCTCAGGCGTGGCCAGCACAGCTCCGCTATTTGCTGTAAAGTGTCCCTGTCCACCCTGTAACGCTCTACTATCTCCAGGTCTTGTAGCCCCTGGTAGGTTACCCTTGGTCTGAACACTCTCCTTCTCCTCTGAGGCCTACGGTAGTTGTCGGCACCCTCCTCCGCAACTTCGTCTGTCTCTGACACATGCTGATGTATCACGGCCACGGCGGCACCCAACATATACATTTTAAAAGTTCCCCGTGTGTTTACACCTAGAGTGCGGCGTTTGGGGATACACGGCTGTGTGTTGTGTGCATTCACACTTTATACTGTTGTGCTGTACACCCGGTGATGTCATAGGGTGTGTCTGTGCGGCCGTATCTGTGCATTATATTCCGTGTTTTACCGTTGGCACTGCAACGCTGTTGCCTTTGGTGTTGAATTACACTTGCCTGCATTGGTTTAGCTTTAGACCTTACCTTACTAGTTCTGCACATTGCGCATACTATTTCCTGGATTGCATCCTGCAGAGCCCTGTCATGTGTCATTTCTGGGACATGGCATATCATGCATTTTGTCTGCCGCCGCCGTTATGCTACCTCTCTACTTGGCTGTGCTGTATCGGTTCTTCACTCTTTGCATTCTGCTACCTCCCCTACTTTCTTTGCATTCATATGCCTCCCCTGTCCCGTTTTGCAGGTTTCTGCATGCAGAGTTGTCAGCTGCCGCCAATTGGCCTTCGTGGGTTGATTGGTGTTGATTGCTCATTACGACTCCAATTACACTGCTTCCGCATTTCCTCATATTCTCCGCATCACCTTCCTGTATCCGTTGTTGTTGACGGGGCGGGCGTCACATGACTGGGTTAGGGAACGTAGTCATCCTCGTGCACATGCATCTCTGCGCGCATTGTGTGCTCTCAGCTCAACTATTTTCACACATGCCGGTCCTGCTGCTGTGATGTGCATTGTACAGCCCATGTTTGCTGAGCTCCAATGTGCTTCCTCCTACAGTGGCACACCCCTCTGCGGTTGACATGTATTCCCTCTGGGCCACTCCTCGGTGTATTACCGCTGCGCCATTTGGTGCAGCCTTACACCGGCGGGGGTTTTGCGATTCAGTATTATCTGCTTCATTTGCATGGCATTGACTACTAATTCATAGTTACGGCGCCGAACACTGCCGCCACTCCTTGGCAACCCTTGCGCCATGGTTGTGGCTTTCCATGCATACTATGGTGTATTGTGGCTGTGAAGCTGATGTGTATTATACTGCTCTTTTATGACATTGTCATATTATTTCATTGTTTAGCACCTTCCGTGGACATGTCCTGGGGTTCTGCTGTGGTTTCTGCGGACATACCATTTATGTCATTATTTACATTTTGTGCATGTTTTCTTTTGACATTCTCGGTGTCTTTTGCCATTGGCATGTTGCAACAGTATGATACCTGACGTTGACAGCCTTCCGTTACTCCTATGTCATGTTTGGGTATATGTAAACCGTTTTTTTTTGGTTTACATTGCCGCGGTTATATATGCTACGCCTGCGCCACTTCGTGGATCGCTATATGCCTTCATTTGCATGGTGCAACACCGCACATGGGGTGTTTAACATACCTACGCCGGTGCACGCCGGTAGTGCATGTGGAATTGGATCGTACCTGAATCGCTCGGCGGCCATATCTGGCGTTGTAGCACCTACGCTATGCGTGCGCCTGGCGCAAGGTTCATGAATCCCGGGGAATATTACAATCCCAGCCATGAGTCCATAAACCCCTTTTGTCATAAACTTTGCAATGTCCTGTTCTTCTTTACATAAAGTTTTCAAATATCCTTTCAAAGTCTCTATGTTTTGTGTCCCTGTTAAATGCTATTATCACATAAAGATTCCATGGGTTACAGTCTTTCTTTTTTTCATATTCTCCAAGTAAATTTTCCTTTAAAAAAAAATCTCAAATATAATGTCACAAAATGTCTCTTTACTAATAAGAATAAATAATCTTACTTTGTGTACTTTACTCCCAAATAAGCTATTAAATTGTCCCATACTTCATACCTGTCTATTTGTTTTTCTTCTTTACTTTAAATCCTTAACCTGCACTTCTGGTTTTTGTTTTCTTCTGCATTATTTTATGTAATTCCACGTTTGACTTCTTTTACTTTCTCTGCAGTTATTTTCTTTTACAATCACTACTATTCGTCAGGGTTGTCTCTGCATCCCCCTTTTGTATTTTCTTCATAATGTCCCCCCAGGAAACATCTCCTTCATTATCTGTCTCACTCTGCACTATCATTTCTTTAAGTAAATCATCCTGCAACCCTCCTGACTAGAGGGTTGTATTTCTACACCTATCACTAGCTGACATCTTTATCAAACAGATTTCCTTGCATCAGTTCCTTTGAATCCTGCACACATTCTCCAGTCTTGATATTTGCTTTCTCCTTCCTTTCTTTCACAACTCCATCATCTCCTTTTTTTTCTTTCTGCTTCCCTTTTTCTCTGGGATGCCTCTGCACCTGGAAGAGAAACATGAAGTGCTTCTCCAAAATGGGTCCTACTCACAACAGTGATGAATAGAGGAAGTTTCCTGATGCTCTAACAAAATCCCCTCTAATTGTATAAATACCACATTGCATCTCAACTGAAACTAGGATACTAGACTAGTGGGACTAGTTCAGTCAACAAAGGATAAATAAATAGAATAAAAATAAAATTGATACTATTCCCCAAACATTATTGACAAACATGTTAACCTATATATAAACACATTTGATAAACTTTTCTCACTCTCTTAATGTTGCATCTTATGCACAAATATTTCATATGTATATTAGAATGTATTATATATACAATTGCACTATATTTTATGCACATCTCAGCTTGCAATTTGTATATATCTTTTTTCACAGCACACTCTAAATAGATCTTTTAATGTTACTCCATGTGCATTCAGTATTACTATGTTCTGAAATTTCTATATACTCCTTTTGTACATGATGTTGATTGAAAGACTGTGATGCATTTTCTGCTTTTTGAGCTCTGGTCATGGTGGCAAAAGATCAATAGACCAATCCACTTATCTGATGAATAAATAGCAAATAAAAAAATGTCTAGTGGATTGCTACCTGGTTGTCTGACAGAACCCACATGATTAGAGTTGCAAGTGCCATTACTGAAAGCAAAAAAAGTTATTATTGATGAACCACAGGGTATAAAGTTGGACCCGCACCCATTTGGCATACATTTCTCAAACCTTCAGTCCAACATTTCTGACTTAATTCTGAATTATCATTTAATCTTCCACTGACTCATAATTGTTGAATGTGACTTTGACCATATTAACAACTGATGCAAATCAAATAGTTCCAAATTAAATGTGAAAATATAGTATAGTTAATTTTAGCAACATATTAACCTATTCTCCATATCCCAGCATGGTTTTAGACCGTCCCATAGCACCACGGCAGCACTATTATCATTCACCAACATAGTTAACCATCACAGAAACAAGGGTCTATTTGTTTCTTTCATATTCTTAGACCTACCAAAAGCCTTTGACATGGTAAACCACAGACTGCTTCTTGATACCCTATCCACCCTAAAATATAAGTTCCTCCTCTATATCATGGTTCAACAGCTACTTATCTGCCCGTCAGCAAGCAGTCCTATGGCAGGACCAATTGTCCCCCCTGTTACCAGTAACCATAGGAGTCCCTCAAGGATCCATCCTTGGCCCATTGCTGTTCTCTCTATTTACTAATCAGATCTCTTCATCCTCTCCCACTGCCTCAATTGTACAATATGCAGATGACACTACCCTCATATGTGCTGCCCGTGCCCTTAGTGAACTGCAAACCCTTACCCAAAATAACTTCACCTTAGCCGAAACTTTGTTCACTAACATCAAACTTCTTCTTAATCCCAAAAAAAACAAACTAATTCTTTTCAGCCCTGGCAGAGCTCCTCCCTTAAATAATAATTTTACCATTAGCTCCAATGACAACGTTCAAATCAGTCCAACCACCCACACTAAACTGCTAGGCATAGAAATAGACAATAACCTGAGGTTCAAAATCCACATAGCACAAACCATTAAGAAAGTTAATAAAAAACTTGGTCTCCTCTACAGGAACAAACAGTTTATGACAAAACACACCAAAGTAACCATCGCAAGGACTCATCTTCTATCCACCCTCCTCTATGCCTCTCCCATCTTGACCAATCTCCACCTAACTGATCTAAATAAAATGGAATCTTGCTACAACAAGATTGCCAAGTTTGCTACTGAAGCCTCATATGGGTCCCACCACTGTCTATCCCTTAAGCAACTCAACTGGCTTGAGTTGCCTCATATACTTCTACTCAATCAACTCTCTGTAGCGCACAAACTCTACTACCTTCCTGAGATAACTTCAGCACCTAATTCAGCCCCACATTCCCTCTAGAGCCTTACGATCTAGTAACCAGAACCTCTTAACTGTCATCAAACATAAAAACGAAGCTGGTAAGTCCCTCTTTGCCAACACTGTTGTCAAAACCTGGAACACACTACCAAGCCAAATAACTTCTACCACCTCCTTTAGTCAATTAAAAAAACTCTTGAAAACCCACTATTTAAGTAACTGGCTATGCTCATGCCCCTCACCAGGCTAATCCATACCAAGAGAATTTGCCAGGGTACAGCTATGTATAAACAGTTTCTCCCCTGCAAGTTTCCAAACCCATATACATTTACCTCACAAAACTTATAACTGCAAAAGAAAAAAAAATGTAACTCTGATTGTCTACTGTAAGAAATGTTAATTACTTGCATGATGTTCTGTTGTGTGTGTATATATGCTATATGTATGTTTGTTAATCACCAGCATGTTGTCCTGATGTGTATATATGCCATATCTATGTATGTTCTAGTTTTTCTTACTCTCGTGTAATGTATTGTAATGTGGAGCTTTTCTTCCCTGGCCGCTGATGAAAATGGACCTGTGTCCAGTTGGACTTTACCGGTAAACAAATGTAAATAAATAAATACATATTTAACAATTGATGCAAGTCAAATAGTCACAGATTAAATGTGAAAATATATAGCATAGTTAATTTTGGCAAACAAAACATTTTTCCCTACCATGTAAGTGACACACTCCTTTAATCAGACATTTTCATAACTGATCCAGGCACTCTTGCTGATAATTCCATGTTGTCCAACCATTATGTCACCACAGCAGTTAGGAACTCTTTCTAACTGGCTCATCTATGTTCCAAAGGCATCTCCTCTAGATCCAAAGACCTCTTAAATCCCCTTTACTTGTATCTTATCAGACTTATTATTGAATATAATGCCCCCTTTATTACTCAGCTTGAGAGACCTCAGAAGTACTAAATAGATCAGTAGCCTCCAAAATCTTAGTTATAAGGACAGATAGTTAGATTTCTGTCTGTGTTCTCAGTCTCTTGTATGCTCCAACATTGGGAGCTGTGTCTAGCCTTTCAAGGAATTAATTATTCAACCCCCTTTGACTTTCTATTCCTTCACAGAAGAAATAGCTCCTCAAACAGCAGGTTAATGACACTTTCATTAACAAATAAATAAGACAAGATGACACAATAGATTAATTTGCCAGTGCAACAAATGTCCAATACACATAAAGCCATGTAGCACCTTTGTCACCTTCAAGGTAAAGATAGATAATTGGATGGGTGGCCTCATATTCTTCCCTGGTCTATCTTGTATTGCCCTCTTCAAGGCTGGAGGGAACTTTTAAATATAGGTTATTCTGTAAGCTTGAAATAGTGTGCAGACTGATTGCCTAGCATTTTCCAATGAATCTATAAGTACATGTGTGCCAGTGGCTCAACAGTTAGCACATTCACTGTTTGTGCTGTAAGGTCAGAAGACAATGGGTTCTGTTCCCTCACCAGGTACTTGGATTAATTTCCCATTACTGACACTGCAATCAGGAATGGGGAGGGGGGGCACTGTGCTTATGAGTCTGCTATTCTTCAGATGAGATTTTAAACCAAGGTCCCATCTGCCTGAGTTGTTGGTAGTCCATCTATGTGTAAAAGATCCCACAGCACTTCTCAAAAATGAACAGGGGAAGTTCCCTTATGCCTTGACCAAACTTCTCCAAGTCAGTATGAATGTCTCCTTGGGTCTCCCCTCATTATAAATAAGTCTGAGCTTTGCTGGATAGTATAAAGATAATTTATAGTTCATTGCCTTAGATCATTCACTCCAATGGAGCTCAGAAAGTTTGCACTGCAACTTCCAATGGGCGGAGCCTATACCTTTTGACAGAATCAAATTATGTCCTCACATTTATGTTCATATCTCTGGAACCGCAAGGATTATGAAATAAGTATAAATGGCAATCTCTTCAGCACAAACGATACTTTATAGTGGTAGTATTCTTTAGCTTCTAGATCTTAAACTGAATTTTATAAGTTACACTAAACACGGTAACTATTACATTTATAATAGTTTGTAAACAACTTACAATATCTCAGCAACCGCTCATGTTACACACATACTGTCAGCAAAAATTGCATTCATCTAGCTGAGAGCTTTCATATGAGGCTAAGGATTTCTGTCTGTGTTACTTGGTTGTTGAGATATTTAGAAAAATGTGAAAATTATATGGACATAACTTAATATCATAAAAACAACAGTTAATATCTATTTACCTGCACTAGAGAAAGATTAAATATTAATGCGGTCGAGTTTGCCATCGTGTAAGCTTTACAATGAAATCTTTGAAAACCTTGTACATAACGTGGTTTTGGAATTATTGATGCAAAGATGAACAAGCAATACTTGATGCCTACAGGTGTCTTTGGGAGTTAACTGCAGAAGCACCTGGAGGCATTACTCGGATGTAATGAGTTAAGCTACAATAGTTTATCAGGATGGCAGATTCTTTTTTTAATGTATTTAGTTGCTATATTATACACTACAACTTCCCACAACATGTACTGCAAAGGTGTGTAGAACAGTCATGGTCAAATCTAAGCAGCTTTCCTTAATAAGACACTTTATCTTTTGTCTGGGTTCTTTTAATAATTTCCTGCTTATTAAAAATTACCAACAGAAAATAATAACAGGCCTTGGCATCTGACTATTTGAACTCTGCACTGGTGACAGAAATCTGTATGTCCTTTTTATCTTGCCCTTCATCTCACAATCTTCACCAAAAATAGACTTAACTAGCTGGCACAGGAACTCCCAAACTTATTACCTTCCGCATTTACTGGCAAGTTGAGGATTCTATTGTTATTTCATCTCGCTTAGTTTTATATTCACCTCAAGTAATTATTTTCAGTTTGTTTCTGCTATTTTAAGTGCCTTAACATGTCTGTTTCAGTCAGTGTAGTGTTATGATCTAAATATTAGGTTTCAAAAGTTTTTTTCTTGTGATTTCTCCAACATAATTTGGATGTCTTTTCCTATATTAGAAAGGTCTGATAGATTAAAATACCATATTTCTTTATGACTTTCATCCTGAATGCCTCTGCATTTAGTGTGATGCAGTTTGTACTTTGCTTCATCTTGGAAATTAGGCCCTTGGATTCTGAGAAATTCAAATGCAAGTAACCATTTTCCTTGGCCGGGATTCATGAACACATATACTTTGCTCTGAGCCTATTTGCATGATGAGCCTGCTGTTTGGTGTTCATTAAGCAGCTCTACACAGTAGACCTGGCTGCAAAACAAGGGTAAGTAGCAGAATATTCTAATGAAGAAATAAGCAGATGAATTACATGCTAATGAAGCAAATCTACACTGCTGAGCAATTCAGGAATATATAAAACCTACACCTACACCCGACACTCACTTTAGTCCTCAATTCCAATACTATATGGAATGCAGCTATAAAGACACTTAGAAAAAATGTTAAAGGTTACTGCTGCTATCTTTATTCTGTATGTGTAACAGACTGTAATACAAAGTGCTGCTGTCAGACCTTGGCCTAGAATGCATAGAGTGTTTCGACTATGTTTGACCTGTCATGCAGTACATGAGATGGAAATAATAGAGGGATACCTTAGAGCAGATGGTCAAGATCTGACACACTCACCTGAGACCCCACGGAAACTGCAGAGATCCCATCCTAGTGTAAACTAAGGTATGTTTAGCATTATGTATAGTAGCTGCAGGCATGTTTCAGGGACCAACCAGGAACATATTGGGGATTTCACAGGCCTCAGCCTTAAGAATTTTGCATAAATGTCTCAATGCAGTGCTATAACATGTAAGGGAGCATACCTGTTTTTTACATAGCCTGGAAGAGAAAGCTACCACCATATACCATTTCTGTGCCTTAGCAAATTTCCGTGAGGTTTTGGGGGCCATAAACTGCACACACATAGAGAAAAAAGCCTCACCTGGTAAACAGAGAATGAGGTACAACAAGGAAGGCTATCACTCTGTCAACTGTTAGGTTGTCTCTAATGCCCACAGAATCACTATAATGTGGCTATTTCCATGACTTTCACATAATACACACCTGTGACATTTATCTAAGGTTTTCTACTGAAAACTTCCCACAAGAACTTCTAGTGAGTGTTGCAGGTTATGCACTTGAACCTTGTTTCATGACACCCATGAGTAACCCACACAACCCCACTGAGCAAGGTTACAATGATGCACAAACTCAAATTATAAATATTATGGAGTGTGTTTTTGGCTTGCTTAAGTCACATTTCCAATATCTAGGTATGTCTGGAAGTGCTTTGCAGTATGACCTAGCCCACCTCTGTCAAAATACTGATAGTCTGTACCATGTTACATGTTACAGTTAGGAAACAGTTGCAGCAAGGACAACAAGGCCAAGGACTGTATTTCCCAGCACCACAGCCAAGGTTAGCAGAGGCATATGAGGAGTTGTGAAGAACCAGCAGCTGGGGATGATCCTGGCATACAGAGTTGTGCACAATATGCCATGGTCCTGGCTAAGAGGCAGAGAATAAAGCAAACACTCACTACTTAAGAGAAAAGACAAAAAACAAGTTAAGCACATACAAACAGAAACAGTAAGTGATGCATGCAAAATTATCAGCCTTTATTTACCCCTGTGCTGGCTGTGTTCTGTGAGACTCAGACAGACTCAGCTCCAGAAGAGACTACTTATATCAGCAGTGTTAACTAATGCAAGAGATGAACCAGTAAACAACAGCTAAATGATTACCCTCATGTGTAAGGTAGGAGGTTGGTATAATGGTTAAAATGTTTCCATTACAAGTAGGTGTAGAATTTGATTCTGACATGAGGTAAATAGCTAGGTTTAAAATGACTAACAAGGACCATTAGCCTAGCACTAATCTACAAACCTATGAGTACTGTACTTCACTAAGATAAAACGTTACCTAACTGTACCATAATGTCAGCAGTAACTTTTGAGTAATGTATGCAACATAAATTAAAAGGTATATAATTGCTTTTCCCAATACATGTATGCATCCTGTGCATCAAACCAAAGCAGGCTCATGTCAAACAAACTCACAATGTTAATTAAAAGTCATTTTAATAAAAAAATTTTAAAGTACACCAATATGTTTTATGGAAAAACAATTCCGTTTATGTGATTTTAATGTATTAATAATATATGCAGTAAATGAGATGGTGTTAATGGTTATGCACACTGGCACTTTATATATGTAATGGTTGTAATTACTAGTAAAGTTTGATAGGGTTAAAGAAGTATTTAAACTGTGTAGTAATAGATTAGAGTTGTTCTGATGAAGTCTAATTAATTTAGATGAAAGCGCTCAACCGTTGTATTTTACCTACATTTTATTTATTAAACAAGTGTTTTTAAATTCGCTAGTGTCGGTGTGGACGTGTTTTTATGCTGTGAGGAACAAGCTGCAGTTGGTTGTACATTTTGTGGACTCGTTCCTTATTTTTGTGTAGTTAAAAGTCACCATCATCCATAAAAGTACATGATCAAGCATATGTATACACCCCTAATAAATATAAAATATAGCATAACTACACATATGAGAATATGCCATCCAAAAGACTAAACCAACTTTGTATTGCCAGAACACGTATGATTGTCCTGTTAACTACTGTGCATCAGACATAAATGTCACCCAAGTTAGACACCCCAACAATGACCAGGGCAATCTCAGCATCATCGACACAAGGTGCTTGGCAAACAGTAACTCATACTTAATAGAACTGTACCGCTATTATACTACTACTACTACTATTAACATACCTCCAAATTGCTCAGATATTTGCAGAATGTCCAGACGTTTTTCTGGTATTTTTGTTCTGTCTTCATCATTGAGGATGGAAGTCACTAAATAATGACAGACATTTGAGTTTCAGACTTCGTATCCTTCAGAAAATTCATGTTAATGCAGAACCTTTTATTCTATCATCTTTCTAAGTTAATAAAATCACATTTAAAATCTGTCCCCACTTTGGGCCTTTGTTCACCCATTGTTTTTGGCTTTGTCCAGATTTCTGGGGCTAAGAAGTTGAGAGGAATGACTACTACTATACTACGGGTCTATATCATATGAGTGAATTGCACAAATTGTGAACGCTCAAAATATCGAACATACCAGACTTCGAACTTCCTATTGTGGGGAGCTGCACCCCACACACACCGCCTGCTAAATATATATTCGAACTCCGAGTTCACACTACAATGAGGAAAGGGCAAATATCCCATTATTCACTGTACCGCAATCTCAGAAATAGCACTTTGAGGTCCGGTACATTCGATATTATGAGCATTCACAATTTGTGTGATTCGCTCATATGATATAGACCCTATACTACTACTATTACTACTAAATAACAATACTACTACAACTATTACTACTAGACTATTATACCACTACTACCACAAGTACTGTTGCTATACTACAACTAAATCTACTACTATAATACTGCTACTGCTGCAAATACTCAACAACTGCTATAGTACTATAGTACTACTACTACTATTACAACAGAAAGAGCACAACATACCAACACCATTGAACTTAAGCAGAATAACACAAAAATGCAGTTCAGTACATAATCTTGATGAATACAAACATCTGACTAAGCAAGCATTAACTATCCATTCTGAGTATCAGACATAGGCAACCCTAAGTCACAAAGAAATGTGCAAAGGGCAAAGCACAGTCACTATCACTTGCACAGGGTGAATGTTAACAGGAGGGTAAGCCTGACACAAAAAAAGTGTGTATTGTGTCTGTGTGTTTGTTAATGACAAATGAGGTTGACATAAAGTATGTATTCTCAGGGCCTGTAGCAACATATTTAAAGAAGTCAAATATTAAAGATGGATATAAGTGTGTATCTATGAGGTAAAATGGACAAGATGAGGTGTACTGTGTGGAGATGTGCAACAACATAGTCAAAGCTGTTGTGCTAGCACTATGCCCTGGCATCATGTGCAGGTGTGAGCTGTATATGGTAGAGGACTCAGTTTACTGCTGCCACCCAACCATGTGAACTACCTCTGCCAGGAATTGCATTGCTAGTTCCATGATGTTAGCTAGACATCTGGGGGATACTTGATTGAAGCCTGCTGGACAAACTTGCATCATGACTCCGTCCATGATCACAGCCATGTGGCCTACCATGTCTGAGTTTGAACACATTAATCAGTGATGGAGCAGTAGAAGTACCACTACAGGAGCAGGATCTGGCATGGCCACACTTGGCTAATATCTGACAATGTAGTGGCTCTTCAGCTATGTGGATGCTGACCCTCCTCTAGCAGACATACCAAACCGACATTGTGTGATCATGTCCAAGGAGTAACACACGTGGTTCATGCAGTCTCAGAATGCATGACATGTAGCACTCTGACTCTCTCTTCTGTGATTCTAGTGGAACTTGCAAGTGCCTCCATGGCAGCCCTACACATACATTGGGGGCTACCTACTGATACACCAATACCAGTGGGGGGTATGAAGCATGCCTCATCTGAGCTCCTCTACTGATGCCCCTGTGTAATTCTTCACCATCACAACTGCTAGGGGGAGACATCACCAGCTCTGCAAGTGGGGTAACCCTACTACCCTGATCAATAGTGTCATCCTCAACCTGTTCTGCCCCATATAGATCTGTATCATGGGTATGCATAGGCATACTGACTGTGTCCATACAAACTCTGGAGGTATGTGGAAGACACAACCTTAGTGTCATACTTACCCTCTGCAACCCCAGGCTGTACCTGTTCAGCACCGCCATCATCATATTTGCTGATGACAGGCTCATGAGTGATTATAGCAATAAAAGTAAAAAAAAAAAAAGATGAAATACAAGAAAACATTATCAGACATATTCTACGTTAATCTGAGTAATGCAATAATAGATAAAAGTGCAAGTACAATTTTTAATAAGGTAGATTTTAAGGATCAATATATGAATGAAGACAAATAAAAAGTTATGCCCATAGCATGTGGAGGTCATCATGCAACCTCAATACCAGATGTGCCCAGACAAATGGAATATAGATCGATAGAGGTATGATAAGTATTAAACAGAAGGTGACACATGAAAGACAGCTATTCATAACTCTAAAAATCAGTTTTATAATATATAAATGGAATACCTGGAACATAAATAGTAGAAACACTTTGGTTTTCTTCCATCACTGCCCCCACAACCATCACAGCTCTGGGCAACTCCTGTGAGCTGTCTGGATCCCTTACAATCAATAGGAACTCCTCCAATTCCATGAGTGGTGTTTTGGTAGCAGGACCAGCTGCAGTAGCTTTTCCATTTTCTGCAGCAACACTGGCTGTCTTTTTTTTGTCTTTGTTTTTATGTCACTGGCCTGATGTCTGATAGCCTAGTAGTCATGGCCATGGCCACCCACAGCATATACATCATCGACCACCTGCTGCCAGACATGACCATGGAAGAGCTTGTCAGCTAACGTACTCACTAAGATGCGTGATTCATGTTGACGGATGGCCTGGACTATAACCTCATTCTCAGCATCTGAAAATGCATGTTTACTTGGCATTGATTTTATAGGTGCCATATCATTGTGTCAAAGTAATAGTTATCAGACAAATCAACAGGGGCTTTGTGCTTACATGATGATCTACTCTGGGCACTCATTCATATTCATTATGCAGTCACCATCATTAAAAAACTGTAAATAATTAACATATATGAATACAGACATCTAACACTTAACACAAGTCCCCCACAGCAATAACAGAACTGAATAAGGGAAAAGACATTTATGTCCTTGATATGTAACAGCATTAGCAATACTGATACTTTTAAACTAAAATAGTGTTCTAAATTCAGACATCTGTTAACAATCCTAAGTATGCAGGCAGAACACAACTTATGCATGTAATAAAAGTCAGTGATTATTGCAACAGCAATTGTTAAACCTTCCTTACAAAAAGAACATTGCAAAGTGTAGATAGCACTTGTTTATGTAATAAAAATCCAAAACCTCCTATAAATAACGCATTCTTCCCAGTAACCACAAGTTGTAAGAACACTACACTTCCTAATGGAATGAGAGCTGATTAAGTCAGACATATACAACAATCTTACCATAGAACTGTAAAATTCCCCAAAGCAGGTAGAAGACAGCTCGATATGCAGCTAAATCCAAAACTTGATGAACCAGCAAGTAATCATACCAAAAAACTTTATTACAGAGAAAGAAAGTTAGTGCTTTCACGGTAATACCATACCGCTTCTTCAGACAAACATGAATGGTGCAGAATAACTTATATACAAATGACATAATCTCAAACAGCTTAACAGCCAATAAAACAGACATTCGTGCAGCCACATTCTCAGCTTAAAGGCATATAAAGTACATAATATTTACTAGCATAAAATCTAATAAAAAATATAAAAAAATAATAAAAACATCAGCACAAATAGATAAAACATGAAAGATATTCATAATTAAGCAAACAAACAACAATAAACACCCTACAGCTGTTTATTCCTTAATACAGGCTTAATGGGGACATGATCATTCAGCCCCATAGCTAGGTGTGCCCCCAACCTCAAGATCCACTCTAACTCGACCACCTCAGTATGAGTCATTATATCACCACCTCGCAGACATGGGCTGATCACACATAATACCTGGAAGACAAAGTTGTGTTCAGGGCCAGTGGACAAAACATGTTTTGCTACGGCACTAAAATCATATTGCTTCATGCAATACACGTGGTCCCTAATTCTTTCTTTTAAACTCCTGTTCGTCTTACCAACGTAGAATTTATAACAGCACTGACAATGTGCTAAATAAACTACATTCCTGGTGGAACAATCAGCAGATGCCCTCAACTTCCACAAATAGCCAGTAACAGGGTGCGTAAAGAACCTACACTCATCTACAAAACTGACAAAAATTGCATTTATGACATTTAGATTTACCCATCAAAACTTGTGATCCAGACATAACATGTCTAGGAAAACATAACTGTTGCCTTAAATTACTGTGGTTCTTATATACAAATCAAGGGCCATCTGCTAATATATCGGAACATCTGCTGTCAGTCTGTAAAATATGCCAGCTCCCGGTAACTATATCTTTCACCATATTTACACCATGGAAACATTTCAAAACAACGGGAGGACAACAATACCTATGAGGTGATCTAATTGATTGCCTATATAGAGCAGAAAAATACAGACATGCTATACTCTCATGCTCATTGTTTATTCTGGCACAAGCTTGATCAACTTTAACTTGGGTATAACCCCTGATGGCAAACTTTTTTCTTCAAATCTGACAAACTTCCTTCAAAGTCAGAAATAGTACATGACAACCTCAAAACCATGAAGGCTTGACCTCTCACAATGTTCCCAAATATATTTTGTGGATGCATACTCCACCTGTGGAGATATGATGGCCTATAACAGTCCTTCCTATGCATCCTGGTCAGCATTTTGCCATTCTCCATCCAGATGTTCACATCCAAAAAGTCAACAGTGACTTGGGAACAAGTGAGGGTAAATTTCAAAAAATTAGTATTATTTAAAGAATGAAAAAAACATGTCAAGCTCTTGCTTGTTGCCTTTCCAACCAATAAACATGTCATCAACAAAACATCTATATATGGCAATATGACCTCTGTGTTGTCGCAATACATGATGGAATTCCCATTCTGACATCACCAAATTAGCATAAGAATTAGCGCAGCTGGTCCCCATTGCCACGCCAGATTGTTGCCAGTAACATTTATCCTGAAACATAAAGATATTATGTTCAAGGGCCAGTTCCTCCTGTGGGCTCCACACCAGCTCTAGAAGCATGCACAAGAAGTCGATATGCTTCATATCAAATTTATTACTCCTAGCCAAAACTGCCCTGACCATACTAATGCCCTCCTGGTTAGGAAGGCACATAAACAGGGCTACAACATCTATCGTCACTAAAAATTGAATATCTGACACATCCCCCTCACTGGCCACATTATATAAATCTCTCAAAAAGTTTTCAGTATCTTTCAATACAACTTCACTCATATCAAGAGCTATGTGAAGTTGTTTGTCCAAATAAATGGACATAACCTGAGTCAACCAGTCACTCCCAGCTACAGTTGTTCTAAACTGTGAGACTGTAGGGTGTTTTTGGATCATGGGTAAGCCATGAATCCAAGGAACAACAGGAAATACAGTAATAAAATAATCAAATTGACCGATTGCAGCTGGGATGTGTCAGATATTCAATTTTTAGAGACAATATACATTGTATCCCTGTTTACGTCTATTCCTAACCAGGAAGGCATTAGTATGGTCAGGGCAGTTTTGGCTAGGAGTAATGAATTTGAGATAAAGCATATTGACTTCTTGTGCATGCTTCTAGAGCTGGTCATTGAACATAATATCTTTATATTTTAGGATAAATGTTACTGTCAACAATCTGGCTTGGCAATGGGGACCAGCTGCTCTAATTCTTACACCAATTTGGTGATGTCTGAATGGGAATTCTGTCATGTATTAGGACAAAACAAAACAAAAAAACAAGACCTTGCTCCCCAAAAAAAAAAAGTCCGCTGAAAAACAAAAGCTGAGCTGAATTTTATTTTATTAGTGCTTGCCAAGCTAAAAAAAGCTCTTCTTCAGAGATCAAGTAATACAAAAAATAAAAATGCAATCAAGGAAGCTTAAATACTCAAAAGGAAATGATGTCACTGAACTTTTTAAAGCGGAAACATATTTAAAACATTTTTATATATATAAAATAATATTAATGTAAAAGTATATCCACAATGTGATACTATAAATAAGTACCAACTTATATAAAAAAAATATATATGTTATATACATCCCAAAAAAACACTTCAATAAAAACAACAATACAAAACATGTCAATTCATAATGTCAAAAGTCTAATTTTAAAACAGATGTGATGTTACAATTATCATTTAGCCCAGGGGCATGGTCTATTATATGTAGCAGGGCATTAGGGTGTGATTATTTCCTGGTACTTATTTATAGTATCACATTTTTTTTTGAGTACGGAGAGACTTTTTTGCTGGAGCAAGGTCTTGTGGCAGCATTTTTGTTTTACAAGTTTGTCTTCGGTTATGTATTAGGACAACACAGAGGTCATATTGCCATATATAGATGTTTTGTTGATGACATGGTTATTGGTTGGAAAGGCAACAAGAATGAGCTAGACATGTTTTTTCATTCTTTAAATAATAGTAGTAATTTTTTTGAAATTTACCCTCACTTGTTCCCAAGTCACTGTTGACTTTCTGGATGTGAACATCTGGCTGGATAATGGCAAAATGCTGACCAAGATGCATAGGAAGGACTGTTATAGACTGTCATATCTCCACAGGCAGTGTATGCATCCACAATATATATTTGGGAACATTGTGAGAGGTCAAGCCTTCAGGGTCTCAAGGTTGTCATATACTACTTCTGACTTTGAAGGTCATTTGTCAGATTTGAAGAAAGAGTTTGCACATCAGGGGTTATACCCAAGTTGAAGTGGATCAAGCTTGTGCCAGAATGACCAATGAGCGTGAGAGTAGAGCATGTCTGTATTTTTCTGCTTTATATAGGCAATCAATTAGATCACCTCGTAGGTATTGTTGTCCTCCCATTGTTTTGAAATTTTCCCATGGTGTAAATATGGTGAAAGATATAGTTACAAGGAACTGGCATATTTTACAGACTGACAGCAGATGTTCCGATATATTAGCAGATGGCCCTAGATTTGTATAAAAGAACCACAATAATTTAAGGCAACAGTTATTTTTTCCTAGACATGTTATGTCTGGATCCCAAGTTTTGATGGGTAAATCTAAATGTCATAAATGCAATTTTTGTCAGTTTATAGATGAGTCTAAGTTTATTAGGCACTCTCTTATGGGCTATTTGTGGAAGTTGAGGGCATCTGCTGATTGTTCCACCTGGAATGTGGTTTATTTAGCATATTGTCAGTGCTGTTATAAATTCTATGCCAGTAAGACGAACAGGAGTTTAAAATAAAGAATTAGGGGCCATGCGTATTGCATGAAGAAGCAATATGATTTTAGTGCCTTAGTGAAACATGTTTTCTCCACTGGCCCTGAACACAACTTTGCCTTCCAGATATTATGTGTGATCAGCCCAGATCTGGGAGGTTGTGATATAGTGACTCATACTGAGGTGGTCAAATTAGAGTGGATCTTGAGGTTGGGGGCACACCTAGCTATGGGGCTGAATGATCATGTCCCCATTAAGCCTGTATTAAGGAATAAATGGCTGTAGGGTGTTTATTGTTGTTTGTTTACTTAATTATGAATATCTTTCATGTTTTAGCTATTTATGCTGATGTTTTTATTATTTTTTATATTTTTATTAGATTTTATGCTAGCAAATATTATCTACTTTATATGCCTTTAAGCTGAGAATGTGGTTGCATGAATGTCTGCTTTATTGGCTATTAAGATGTTTATGATGTCATTTGTATACAATTTATTCTGTACCATTCATTTTTGTCTGAAGAAGCGGTATGGTATTACCGTGAAAGCTCTTTCTTTCTCTGTAATAATGTCTTTTGGTATGATTACTTGCTGGTTCATCAAGTTTTTGGATTTAGCTACATATTGAGCTGTCTTCTGCCTGCTCTGGGGAATTTTACAGATTTACATTTTTGTTTGGTTACTGCAGTTGGGTTTGTTTTTGTAATCTTACCACAGAACATTTTCAGAAATGTCACTTTAACAATGCTACTTCTCCCAAGTTAGAAATGAATTCACATCCTCAGGAAAATGTTTCCACAAACCCATGTAACATAAGTTGAGGATCATTACAATCCCAAGTGTTATACCTTCATTACAGATACAACTATTCAAAGTGTAGAAATACTAAAATCATAACTGTAAATATTACTTGCAAATAATTTAACATACCTTGACAGGAATTGTAATAAAGTTCTCCCAAAAGAATGCAATTACAGCAAATCAGTTCACTCAAACAGCACTATCTTAAGTTTTGAAACACTTGGTGAATCCAAGTAATCTTCCATACTACATTAGAAGTTTCTCAGCTCCAGGTTATGCTTATATCATGTAGACTAACCCCTCTGGACACAATGGAATATATGAATCAGGTATCGGCTCCTTATCATTCCTGACTCAGTCAATTTGATTGATGTGCTGGGATGGTAAACATGGTGTGAGGATCTTCCACAATGATGTGCACACTGCCTAGCAGTACAGGTGTGAGTAAATGAGGCTTGCAAGTGAGACTCACTAACAGTACTGCACAACTAATGAAGTCTTTAACACTCCTGCCACTTGGATGTACATTTACAAAGGGTATATCTGGAAGAATAGGCTTTCAACAAAATTTTTATTACATTGATTGACTTAGGGCAACCTTTATACCACTTTTATGAGCACATGGTTAAGACTAACGGTGCCTCAGAGTAAAAAAGTGTCTGCAAGTCATATCAGCTGTATACATCTTTAATATACAAACAGAAAAGGTCAGAATTATTGCAAGTTATAATAAAATCATATTACAAACACATCAAAAGTGAGTAATACAAAAGAAAGGGTAAAACACACTGTTGTATTGCATATATTTGTTTATACTTTGACATGGTTTAGAAACATGACTTGTGCAAATATCCCATTCAGCCAGACTTCTACTGTGAAAGGTCAAAGGACAACTCTGAGAACATGGGTATATTGCACCCTAAATGTAAAATATTAGAATGACAAAGCTGAGTGGATGTGCGGTACTTTTTTTACCTCGAGTCAGAAATAAAGGATTCTTAAAATTAACATGTTATTGGTATAGGACCACAGATATCAGAAATCATCACACTAATTCAATATTTTTTTTACCTTCCTGCTTTGTGCCACACTTGGCCTTCAACACAGGTGACTGGCAGCAATGATTATCAGGGAATGACAGGAAAACATTTTAAAAATGTAATTTGGCATTCTGACAGTAGTGCAACTGAGACTGGAGCCTTTGCATTTCATTCACCCCTCTGCATAATGCTCAGTGCAAGAAAGACACCCATTATTTAACTTTCTCTGTGGCTCAGCATGTTAATGCAGTAAGATCTGAGCAACAATATAAATAATGCAGGGTTTGAATCCAGCTTTGGATATCTTGATGTTAGTATTCACAGTGAAATAAATGTTTCTTTATTTGAACCTGAAGTGCAATTGCAATTTCCAGTGTGTGATTTGTAACAACAGAAGTGTATATAATGAATGATAAATGGAATAACTTTGATATGTGTCACCTGTAGTCTCCTTAGTATTGATTATAGTAATAGCACATTTTTAGGTGCATGATGTAACAGATATGCCATATACTAAAGCCCAAGGAAGTAAAACAAAAGATTTAACTGTGAAATATGGATCTTTAATCAAAATTGTTGTAAGTATGTCTGAACAATAATTCATGACAGTAAGACATTTTCTTAACGCATGTACATTTTACTTGTATATGCTGTGTACAGCATGATCTCATGTAGACTCCTGTGTGGCCCCTTCCTCAATAAGTCTCATGACATGAAGTCATGAAGTGGTGTACAGAAATGCAAGTTAGCACATATAAAACACTGTTAAAGTATCAATGTTTTAAGGTAATGCTGGAGGTTCTAGATTCAAATTGATATAGTTTGACTTGTCAGTAAAATTAATGATCCTTATTATCAACATTTCACATCTAGAAGGCCACCTCTTGGATAAATCAACACACTGCTTTATGTTTTTCAAATTTTTTTTAGATTCTTTCTTTTAGCAATTCTTGGCATTGTACATCATTTACTGTCAGTTGTGACTAGCAATTAATAACAGTTAACATTTCAAGGCAAAAATGCAACATTTTATTTGGCATGCACAATGAGTTAGCCATCGGTAGCGCAAATGAGACTGATGCTGCTGCTCTTCAGTTGTCATTCTAGACAGTACTTAGTGCAGAAAACCTACACCTGTTGTATAACTTCCTTTGCATCTCAACATGTTAATGTAGTAATGTCTGAGTACTAGCACTAATAATGCATGTTTCAAATCCAATTTACAGATTGTTTTACTGGGGGAGCAGAATAAAGTACTGTCAGTGACTTTTTATTAGTAATTGAACATGAAGTACAACTGTCAAGTTACTAACTGAAACTTGCAACACAGCACTGTGTAATGAATGCTAAATATACTCTGTGTGAAGTTTATTAAGTATAACAATGATCACAGTTAAAGTACACTGTATATGTACAATGTTACCAGTATTTGCTCAGATAAAGTATGACTCATTACAATTAGAAGCATTAGGTGTATAAGACAGTATGTCATGTAAAGTATGTATGGCCTCTTGCTCAACATATGTAACTGAGATCATTCAAATCAAGACAAATGAAAATGTTTTATAGGAATACATAATTGTCTCAAAATATAAGTCCAATAACAACAACTCAAAGTCCAATACATACAGGCTTGTTAGAATTAGATCTCCAGTCATGTTCACTTTGTTATACCTCAACTTACAGCCTGGAAATGTTAGTTCTTCTGTGGCATTAACAGTTAATAAACAGAATATAGCATTTGAGTTTTTGTTTTTGTCATGGGTTCAGTTCTCAGGTACTGTCAGTCATAGTTTATAAAATGTATGCCCCACCAACCCGTTATGTTCCAGTTTAAATAAATCTGTCTATTAACAACAGTGATTATTACCAACAAAATTGAAAATGCCAAGTCATATCTGTCTGTCACAGGAGTATATGTATGATTAACATCCAATGTACAAGAGAGTATAGCCAGAGGTGACAATATATAATTTCAAATGTTAATCAGATATCATCAGTAAAAAGCATTTGATAAAGTCACAATGGAACATGTTTAAGTTCCCTGAGCACCACACATGCCCAAGACTCATTGCATTGTTTTGACACGTCCAATGTATTTTAAAGCAATCATACCCAAATCATCTGCCAGGCCATCTGTGTGCTTTCTATTGTGTAAATGCAGTGGACAAGGTTGGCTCTTGTTGCATGCAGGCTGGTACATGTGAGATTTGAACTGGACACCAATTCCCTGCCACATTTCCTGATATTCTATGAGGAGACATGGCAGGCAGTGGTGAGAGTGCTGCTCCATGTCCAGAATCTTTATTGCACTCCTCATAAAGTGCTACAACAGAAGGCTTCTGCAGGAAGACTATACCAAGTCTCAATACAAGGATGAGGCTTGGAATAGCTTGGCCAAGTCTGTCACCAGTGCAACTGGCAAGCAAGAGCCTAATATTCCTACCCACCACCCCTTCTGAAAATTTTCCTGATTTTGACTCATACTTTTGTTCTGTTCCTCATAAAATCTGTGGTTTTCTGCATTTCAGTGAATGATTGAATTCACTAAATAATGACAGGCATTTGAATTTCAGACTTCATATTTTTTAGAAAGTAAATGGTAACACAAAACCTTTTATTCTATTAATTTTCTAAGTTTATAAGATCAGTATTCAAAAGTTGTCCCTGTTTTGGGGGCTGTATTCCCCCATTATTGGCTTTGTCCAGGTTTTTTGTGTTAAGAGGTTGAGAGCTATGATGAGAAGTGAGAGCTGAATTCACTAAATGATAGCCATTTAAGCTTCAGTCTTTCTACTGCTCAGTAAACTGCTGATTTGGCATAGTGGTATGTTGCTCTGACTATAGTACACAGGGTCCTGGGTTTTGATGCTTCAGGTTGAATGTAAGAGAGAGTCTGTCAGTATTTGCACTAAAAATTGGAAGTCTTAAAACATGCAGTTCGCCTAGTTTATTTTGTGCATTTACAGCTATTGAGTTGGTCTGATAACACAAATCAGAGTAAGTCAAGCAAAAAAACTGAAATTGCAAATAAGTTTGAGAAGCTATGCAACATGCCCATGTACTGTCATTCTATTGCATATATATATATATATATATATATATATATATATATATATATATATATATATATATGTGTGTGTGTGTATGTATATATATATATATATATATATATATATATATATATATATATATATATAAGTGTGTGTGTGTGTGTGTAAGTAGACCTTTATGATGGAAATGTTCTGAATTGGGCAGTTTTATCAGTATTGGTTCATGCGTTTTGGTTCATTGCCTACTGGAAAAATGTTCAAACAATAAATTTAAAATGCGGTCTAAGTCTAACAAGTGTGCTGTATTATACAGGGAATATAATTTAATAAAGTCAGGAAGGTGTATTGAAGAACACATGTATGTTTCTTGTTTTGTGTGCAAGGGGCCTATGATTTAAAAAACAGCCCAAGGGTAATCTTTATCCACCACTGGCCAAATGCATTTTCTTTGGATGTGATGTGGGTTTCAATGTTGTTTCAATGAATGTGATTTTCAAGGGCAGAGAAGGTTTACTGTTGTCTGTTGTCATTGTGAGACAATATTGCTTTGTTTAGCAGATGTCTATTATTGTTTGTGCATTGTGCTATAACATGTAAAAATAAAATCCAAAGAATTATTGTAGAAATAAAGCAGTATGCACATTAGTATTTATGGTAAATGGGGCAAAATAACCAGGTAATGGGACATTGGAATGGCTGCAGGGGGACTCTGGTGCCATATTTTGTTTGTCTCTTCTTCAGTTTGCGTTTGAATTTTGGCACTCCACAATTCCCTTGGAGTGGGTGGGGTTACATAATTATGTATGCAAATTTTATGTTAATCAGCATATGGATTTGTACCTATTTTTCATGGACCTTGTCCAGATTTTTGATGTTTCCAGGTTGAGAAGTATGTCTATGACTTAATAGACATATTTATGTATGCCTTTATTAATTTGTTCACAATATACGGATTAAAGGCAAGAATGGCTTATCCACTGACTCTTGATGTGTGCTGTGCTGCAAAGTGATCAAAAAGTTTGACTGGACCCATTCTGTTACTTTCTTTTGGTTTTGTGGTAAGCAGTTGATGTTAATGTATTCACTGATGTACTTCCTTATAAATATACCCATTGTAATGATATAATGGATGCACACTGTTTAGCACAAAGCATATTAAGTAAACAATGTTATGAGGTAATTATTGTCATTGAACCAAGCCATTGCACAGCTGTTACTTGTGAAATGTAAATGTTCAACATTTTGTTTAATAATTGACATTATTGTTGCACATGTTTGTGACTGATGGCTGTGTACTATCATACAGGAATTACTAATGTGTTCAAAAAGGCTCATGTCAGGGCAAAATTTGATTTACAACACAATGCTATACTGCATTCAGAGGTGTAGTCTGACAGTCTTTTGTATTTTGATATATAATGTGTAGCATTTGCAACAGGAAGGACACATGTACTATGATTACACTCCTAAAAATGCATTATAGTCATATCTTTTGAAATGATGGCACTATACAATACTGCTAGCCTAGCATGTAAATTGCTTTAGCTTAAGTCTTCTATTGGTTAACTATCCATGTGTTGTCTTACCATCACACATATGCACATCATATGCATAGGCATTAAACTGTGTGCAGATTCTAAAATTTATTCTCAGACACAAGATCATGAACCCATGTGCAAAATGGGAAAAAAGGTTTGAGGATGGATGGATAGGATCATAGATATATTTACAAAATCTTATGTAAAACAGTTTGGCTCCACAAGGGGTGATAAGTTATCCTAGTGACAGCCACATAACCTCAGATACTGGAATCAAATTAGATTATATTGAAAAAGAACTGCACAAACTCAATCCAAACAAAGCACAGGTAGGAGATGGAATTAATAATAATGACATGAGAACACTTCAGGAAGAACTTACGGTAGCATTATGTCTATTATTCACTAGGTCATATAAATATGGGGTAATTCCTCAAGACTGGAGACATGCTTATTAAACCTGTCTTTA
>NC_056729.1:866256045-866313545 GCF_019279795.1 Protopterus annectens
ATGACATTAGAAAGCTTAGCTTGTGATTTCATATAGTGACATCACAAGCTAAGCTAATACCCTGATAGGTTTGTCATTTCTTTATTTATTATGCTACTTGTATGCATAGAAGGGTTGTTTTGATCCCAATGTTGTTCTTAGATTCTTAGAAAAAACTAAAACTGATATGCACAATAATCAAGTGATTCCCTCCTGTCACTTTTACTTTACTACTTTCTATGTCACTTCATTAACATCCTTTGTCATTTTCAGCTGCAAATTTATTGAGTAAGTAATGGAACATCTGCTCATTTATGCTACACTCTTAATTACCTAGTCAGATTAATTTTGTTAAGAAGACAGTGTATTTTTTTATGAATATAGGAAAGTGTACAACTTAAATTTCTGCTTCCATGTTTACTATCTGAAGCAGCCCTTGCTTGACATGTAGCTACCTGTTTCTACCCCCGGATGGAAATTCTTGCATAGTAAAATAAAATACATGTCTCACAGCTAATAAAAATGATGCACTCATCTGGGGAAACGTGTCTGTCATAGGAATCTATACAGAGACTCTGGAGTCACCCATCAGTCGACTCCTTATTACATGTAAATAGTCCTGAGTACTAGCCTGTATGCTTTATTGGGAGCATGGGTGGGGGTTGGGTAACATCACTAATGCCAAGAAATACCAGCTTTGTCAGCACACACACTTAAACAACATGCAGTTTATTGCACCCCACTGCTTTCAGCAACTCAACTGTTTTTCTTCAACACCAAATAATCCATTATATTTTCCTTAACTGCATGACATCATAACACTTACTATCCTGCAGTGAATGATATAATAATAAATTCTGCTCAATGCAACAAGACTGTAATAATTTTAAGGATGAATCAACATTTTTACTAACACCGTTTGGCTATTTGAAGAAATATATTTAGAAAAAATATATACTAGCAATAACATACACACAAACTACTCAGTAATTTCAATCAATATCATTTGACATTTTTCTCAGGTGCTTCTTAATTATGCAGATTATTGTTTACCTTCTAAAGATGACAACTGATGATTGAAAGATGAGTCGAAAAAGCAACTGAAATTTATATTTGATTTACTACTGAAGCCATTTAAGGATGTTGCAGTGTATGGCTTTGTTTCCTATATATGTTGACATTATTTTTGGATAAACTTTATTAAAATATTTTTATAAATAAATAATATTATCTCAAGTAACACTGTTCAAAATTATTCAAAAATTCAAATTACTGTTTCACTTTACAGTGCATGTACCATACATCTGTCCCTAAATAGAATTAAATTTGAAACTGCAGAATTGCTAATTAACGATAACAGCATATGCAGTTTTCTGCATGTTCTTTCCTGTTATACTTTATTGTTCAGTTTAAACAATTACTGCATCAGCATTTGAAGTGTGGTCAACATGAAGGATTTATCATTCATTCACTTAATTTTATTTTATTCATTCATTCTCCAATACTCACTTTACCAAGTTCAGGGTTTTAGGAGGAATGGAACTTATCTTAGCATGTATTTGCTATAAGACAGAAAAACAAATGTGAGATAGGATGTCAGTGTATTGTAAGACACACACACACACACACACACACACACACACACACACACACACACACACACACACACACACACACACACACACACACACACACACACATGCACACTTGAAATAAGCAATACTAGGTACACTGACTCATACCCCTCAACTGTCCAGATTTTCACAGTTTGCCTCTTATTTTTGGTCTGTTCCTCTTAAAATCTGTAATTTTCTGGAAAATCATTGAGAACTGATGTCATTAAATAATACTTAATAATGATAGACATTTGAGTTTCAGACGTAATATATTTCAGAAATTATAAAATAATGTAAGAATCTGTCATTCAAACTACTTTCTAAGCAATATTTAAAATCTGCCCCTATTTATGGGCCTTTGTCCCCCATTATTTTTAGTTTTGTCCAGATTTCTTGCATTGAGAAGTTGAGAGGTAGGACTGTCTTATTCTTTTACTATTAGTTTGTAGTCAGATATACACATCATTCTGCATTTAATCTGATCTTGCAATAACTCAGCACCAAATTGTTAACATTTTATATACACAATATTTTCCATATTCCTTAGTCCACTTTTGTAATAGGCCTAGGCATTCCTCTGGAGTGTGGCCTCACCATTGTAGAAAGACTGGCATCCTCAGAATTCTCAGATCAGTATTTTTTTCTTTCTTATATGTTCACTATGTTTTCCTTCCATTTCTGTGATATTATGTTACCCTTCACTTTAATATGAAACCAGTAGGCTTTTATTTCATTATTACTTTTCCAATATTTACTGCATGATGTCAGTTCTTTTGCTTATTTATTTGTGTATATGTTTCCTACTTCTTATCACTATTTATCATTTTAATCATCTAATTTATTTATTATTGTGTTTTACTTAGGATATATGCTTATTGTGATGCCCCTGTACTGGCCCAAAAATCAAGGAACCTCAATCCTTACCACTGGAAGCAGTGAGAGATGTACACAATGGGAGGATGATAAGTACACACCTTAAGAGCACACAGCTCACAGTCAGTCTGGGGCTGGTTTCTCCCTCTTTCTCCAAATCCCCCAATAAGACTCCACACTGGCACAGCTATAGGCTTGAGATCTCAGCTGAGTGGCCAGGCTAAGACCTCCAGCACCCTCTCTGTCCAACCAGTGCTTCATGTCCCTGCCCAAGTAGCTGACACGCATACAATTTGTGATTTGATTTGTATACAAACATACACACAACTGGGGAAGGCTGGCACAGGTTTACTAGCTATGCCCCCTTCTGCCCAGACTACTGCTGGGATAACTTGGATGACATCACTTTGTGTCACCTGACTTTAGTTCCCAAGTTAACCAGACACTAACAGAATTTATATCTCTGTGTTAGAAATACATATCTCTCAGATGTGCAGCTGCTAGGAAGTCATAAAGCAATAAAACACTTTTTACATTTTTAAAGTTCCTAGCTGGCACAGGAACTCCCAAACTTATTACCTTCCTTATTTACTGGCAAGTTGAGGATTCTTTTGTTATTTCATCTCGCTTAGTTTTATATTCACCTCAAGTAATTATTTTCAGTTTGTTTCTGCTATTTTAAGTGCCTTAGCATATCTGCTTTAGTCATTGTAGTGTTATGATCTAAATATTAGGTTTCAAAAGTTTTTTTGTGATTTCTCTAACATAATTTGGATGTATTTTCCTATATTCGAGAGGTCTGATAGATTAAAATACCATATTTATTTATAACTTTCATCCTGAATGCCTCTGCATTTAGTGTGATGCAGTTTGTACTTTGCTTCTTCTTGGAAATTAGGCCCTTGGCTTCTGAGAAGTTCAAATGCAAGAAACCATTTTCCTTGGATGGGATTCATGAACATATACACTTTGCTCTGAGCCTATTTGCATGATGAGCCTGCTGTTTGGTGTTCATTAAACAGCTCTACACAGTAGACCTGGCTGCAAAACAAGGGTAAGTAGCAGAATATTCTAATAAAGAAATAAGCAGATGAATTACATGCTAATGAAGCAAATCTACATGGCTGGGCAATTCAGGAATATATAAAACCTACACCTACACCCCACACTCCCTTTAGTCCTCAATTCCAATACTCTATGGAATGCAGCTATAAAGACACTTAGAAAAAATGTTAAAGTTTACTGCTGTTATCTTTATTCTGTATGTGTAACAGACTGTAAAACAAAGTGCTGCTGTCAGACCTTGGCTTAGAATGCATAGAGGGTTTCAACTATGTTTGACGTGTCATGCAGTACATGAGATGGAAATAATAGAGGGCTACCTTAGAGCAGATGGTCAGGATCTGACACACTCATCTGAGACCCCACGGAAACTGTAGAAATCCCATGCCAGTGTAAACTAAGTATGTTTAAAATCATGTATACTAGCTGCAGGCATGTTTCAGGGACCCACCAGGAACATATTGGGGATTTCACAGGCCTCAGCCTTAAGAATTTTGCATAAATGTCTCAATGCAGTGCTGTAACATGTAAGGGAGCATACCTGTTTTTTACATAGCCTGGAAGAGAGAGCTACCACCATGTACCATTTCTGTGCCTTAGCAAATATCCATGAGGTTTTGGGGGCCATAAACCGCACACACTTAGAGAAAAAAGCCTCCCCTGGTAAACAGAGAAGGAGGTAAATCAAGGAAGGCTATCACTCTGTCAACTGTCAGGTGGTCTCTCATGCCCACAGGATCACTATAATGTGTGTGCAGGTAACCCTGGCAGTTTCCATGACTTTCCCATAATACACACCTGTGACATTTATCTAAGGTTTTCTATGGAAAACTTCCCACAAGAACATCTAGTGAGTGTTGCAGGTTATGCACTTGAACCTTGTTTCATGACACCCATGAGTAACAGGCTCATGTCAAACAAACTCACAATGTTAATTAAAAGTCACCATCATCCATAAAAGTACAGAATCAAGCATATGTATGCACCCCTAATGAATAGAAAATATAGCATAACTACACATACGAGAATATGCCATCCAAAAGACTAAACCAACTTTGTATTGCCAGAGCACGTATGATTGTCCTGCTAACTACTGTGCATCAGACATAAATTTCACCCAAGTTAGACACCCCAACAATGACCAGGGCAATCTCAGCATCATCGACACAAGGTGCTTGGCAAACAGTAACTCATACTTAATAGAACTGTACCGCTATTATACTACTACTACTATTAACATTCCTCCCAATTGCTCAGATATTTGCAGAATGTCCAGACTTTTTTCTGGTATTTTTGTTCTTTCTTCATCATTGAGGATGGAAGTCACTAAATAATGACAGACATTTGAGTTTCAGACTTCATAGCCTTCAGAAAATTCATGTTAATGCAGAACCTTTTATTCTATCATCTTTCTAAGTTAATAACATCAACATTTAAAATCTGTCCCTACTTTGTGCCTTTGTTCACCCACTATTTTTGGCTTTGTCCAGATTTCTGGGGCTAAGAAGTTGAGAGGAATGACTACTACTATACTATGGGTCTATATCATATGAGTGAATTGCACAAATTGTGAACGCTCATAATATCGAACATACCAGACCTCGAACTTCCTATTGTGGGGAGCTGCACCCCACACACCACCTGCTAAATATATATTCCAACTCCGAGATCACACTACAGTGAGGAAAGGGCAAATATCCCATTCTTCTCTGTACCGCAATCTCAGAAATAGCACTTTGAGGTCCGGTACATTCGATATTATGAGCATTCGCAATTTGTGCAATTCGCTCATATGATATAGACCCTATACTACTACTACTATTACTACTAAATAACAATACTACTACAACTATTACTACTAAACTATTATACCACTACTACCACAAGTACTGTTACTATACTACAACTAAATCTACTACTATAATACTGCTACTGCTGCAAATACTCAACAACTACTATAGTACTACTACTACTATTACTACAGAATGAGCACAACATACTAACACCACTGAACTTAAGCAGAATAACACAAAAATGCAATTCAGTACATAATCTTGATGAATGCAAACATCTGACTAAGCAAGCATTAACTATCCATTCTGAGTATCAGACATAGGCAACCCTAAGTCACAAATAAATGTGCAAAGGGCAAAGCACAGTCAATATCACTTGCACAGGGTGAAGGTTAACAGGAGGGTAAGCCTGACACAAAAAAGTGTGTATTGTGTCTGTGTGTTTCTTAATGACAAATGAGGTTGACAAAAGTATGCATTCTCAGGGCCTGTAGCAATATATTTAAAGAAGTCAAATATTAAAGATGTATATAAGTGTGTATCTATGAGGTAAAATGGACAAGATGAGGTGTACTGTGTGGAGATGTGCAACAACATAGTCAAAGCTGTTGTGCTAGCACTATGCCCTGGCATCATGTGCAGGTGTGAACTGTACATGGTAGATGACTCAGTTTACTGCTGCCACCCAACCATGTGAACTACCTCTGCCAGGAGTTGCTCTGCAAATGGGGTAACCCTACTACCCTGATCAATAGTGTCATCCTCAACCTGTTCTGCCTCATATGGATCTGTATCATGGGTATGCATAGGCATACTGACTGTGTCCATACAAACTCTGGAGGTATGTGGAAGACATAACCTTAATGTCATACTTACCCTCTTCAACCCAGGCTGTACCTGTTCAGCAACATCATCATCATTGCTGATGACAGGCTCATAAGTGATTACAGCAATAAAAGTAAAAAAAAAAAAAAAAAAGATGAAATACAAGAAAACATTATCAGACATATGCTACGTTAATCTGAGTAATGCAATAATAGATAAAAGTGCAAGTACAATTTTTAATAAGGTAGATTTTAAGGATCAATATATGAATGAAGACAAATAAAAAGTTATGCCCATATCATGTGGAGGTGGTCATGCAACCTCAATACCAGATGTGCCCAGACAAATGGAATATAGATCGATAGAGGTATGATAAACATTAAACAGAAGATGACAAATGAAAGACAGCTATTCATAACTCTAAAAATCAGTTTTATAATATATAAATGGAATACCTGGAACATAAATAGTAGAAACACTTTGGTTTTCTTCCATCACTGCCCCCACAACCATCACAGCTCTGGGCAACTCCTGTGAGCTGTCTAGATCCCTTAAAATCAATAGGAACTCCTCCAATTCCATGATTGGTGTTTTGGTAGCAGGACCAGCTGCAGTAGCTTTTCCATTTTCTGCAGCAACACTGGCTGTCTTTTTTTTGTCTTTGTTTTTATGTCACTGGCCTGATGTCTGATAGCCTGGTAGTCATGGCCATGGCCACCCACAGCATATACATCATCGATCACCTGCTGCCAGACATGACCATGGAAGAGCTTGTCAGCTAACGTATTCACTAAGATGCGTGATTCATGCTGACGGATGGCCTGGACTATAACCTCATTATCATCTTCTGAAAATGCATGTTTACTTGGCATTGATTTTATAGGTGCCATATCATTGTGTCAAAGTAATAGTTATCAGACAAATCAACAGGGGCTTTGTGCTTACATGATGATCTACTCTGGCATTCTTTCATATTCATTATGCAGTCACCATCACTAAAAATTTGTAAATAATTAACATATATGAATATAGACATCTAACACTTAACACAAGTCCCCCCCAGCAATAACAGAACTGAATAAGGGAAAAGACATTTATGTCCTGAATGTGTAACAGCATTAGCAATACTGATACTTTTAAACTAAAATAGTGTTCTAAATTCAGACATCTGTTAACAATCCTAAGTATGCAGGCAGAATACAATTTATGCATGTAATAAAAGTCAGTGATTATTGCAACAGCAATTGTTAAACCTTCCTTCCAAAAAGAACATTGAAAAGTGTAGACAGCACTTGTTTATGTAATAAAAATCCCAAACCTCCTATAAATAACTCATTCTTCCCAGCAACCACAAATTGTAAGAACACTACACTTCTAATGGAATAAGAGCTGATTAAGTCAGGCATATACAACAATCTTACCACAGAACTGTAAAATTCCCCAAAGCAGGTAGAAGACAGCTTGATATGCAGCTAAATCCAAAACTTGATGAACCAGCAAGTAATCGTACCAAAAAACTTTATTACAGAGAAAGAAAGATAGTGCTTTCACAGTAATACCATACCGTTTCTTCAGACAAACATGAATGGTGCAGAATAACTTATATACAAATGACATAATCTCAAACAGCTTAACAGCCAATAAAACAGACATTCGTGCAGCCACATTCTCAGCTTAAAGGCATATAAAGTACATCATATCTACTAGCATAAAATCTAATAAAAAATATAAAAAAATAATAAAAACATCAGCACAAATAGATAAATCATGAAAGATATTCATAATTAAGCAAACAAACAACAATAAACACCCTACAGCTGTTTATTCCTTAATACAGGCTTAATAGGGACAAGATCATTCAGCCCCATAGCTAGGTGTGCCCCCAACCTCAAGATCCACTCTAACTCGACCACCTCAGTATGAGTCATTATATCACCACCTCACAGACCTGGGCTGATCACACATAATACCTGGAAGACAAAGTTGTGTTCAGGGCCAGTGGACAAAACATGTTTTGCTAAGGCACTAAAATCATATTGCTTCTTCATGCAATACACATGGTCCCTAATTCTTTCTTTTAAACTCCTGTTCATCTTACCGACGTAGAATTTATAACAGCACTGACAATTTGCTAAATAAACTACATTCCTGGTGGAGCAATCAGCAGATGCCCTCAACTTCCACAAATAGCCAGTGACAGGGTGCATAAAGAACCTACACTCATCTATAAACTGACAAAAATTGCATTTATGACATTTAGATGTACCCATAATAAAATTCCCCTGCACGTAGGAAGTTGCACGGCAAATACCAGAAACATAAAAATAAAAAGTGAGTTGTGAGAAATAATAAAGTTTATTCAATCTTCATAAAGGCTTAGTTAAACAGACCGGTTTCGGCCTGGATTTAACCTGGCCTTCTTCAGTGTATAGAAAAAAGCTCACTTGTTGCTGGCTAATTTTTATTTAGATGTACCCATCAAAACTTGGGATCCAGACATAACATGTCTAGGAAAACATAACTGTTGCCTTAAATTACTGTGGTTCTTATATACAAATCAAGGGCCATCTGCTAATATATCGGAACATCTGCTGTCAGTCTGTAAAATATGCCAGTTCCTGGTAACTATATCTTTCACCATATTTACACCATGGAAAAATTTCAAAACAATGGGAGGACAACAATACCTATGAGGTGATCTATTTGATTGCCTATATAGAGCAGAAAAATACGGACACGCTATACTCTCATGCTCATTGGTTATTCTGGCACAAGCTTGATCAACTTTAACTTTGGTATAACCCCTGATGCAAACTTTTTCTTCAAATCTGACAAATTTCCTTCAAAGTCAGAAATAGTACATGACAACCTCAAAACCATGAAGGCTTGACCTCTCACAATGTTCCCAAATATATGTTGTGGATGCATACTCCACCTGTGGAGATATGATGGCCTATAACAGTCCTTCCTATGCATCCTGGTCAGCATTTTGCCATTCTCCAGCCAGATGTTCACATCCAAAAAGTCAACAGTGACTTGGGATCAAGTGAGGGTAAATTTCAAAAAATTACTACTATTATTTAAAGAATGAAAAAACATTTCAAGCTCTTGGTTGTTGCCTTTCCAACCAATAAACATGTCATCAACAAAACATCTATATATGGCAATATGACCTCTGTGTTGTCACAATACATGATGGAATTCCCATTCTGACATCACCAAATTGGCGTAAGAATTAGTGCAGCTGGTCTCCATTGCCACGCCAGATTGTTGCCAGTAACATTTATCCTGAAACATAAAGATATTATGTTCAAGGGCCAGCTCTAGAAGCATGCACAAGAAGTCAATATGCTTCATATCAAATTTATTACTCCTAGCCAAACTGCCCTGACCATACTAATGCCTTCCTGGTTAGGAAGGCACGTAAACAGGGCTACAACGTCTATAGTCACTAAAAATTGAATATCTGACACATCCCCCTCACTGGTCACATTATATAAATCTCTCAATAAGTTTTCAGTATCTTTCAATACAACTTCACTCATATCAAGAGCTATTCGAAGTTGTTTGTCCAAATAAATGGACATAGCTTGAGTCAACCAGTCACTCCCAGCTACAATCGTTCTGGACTGTGGGACTGTCGGGTGTTTGTGAATCATGGGTAAGCCATGAATCCAAGGAACAACAGGAAATACAGTAATAAAATAATAAAATAGACCGATTGCAGCTGGGATGTGTCAGATATTCAATTTTTAGTGACGATATACATTGTATCCTTGTTTATGTCTATTCCTAACCAGGAAGGCATTGGTATGGTCAGGGCAGTTTTGGCTAGGAGTAATAAATTTGAGATAAAGCATATTGACTTCTTGTGCGTGCTTCTAGAGCTTCAAATGCCTTCAGAGTTTGCCATCAGGGGTTATACCCAAGTTGAAGTGGATCAAACTTGTGCCAGAATGATCAATGAGCATGAGCGTAGAGCATGTCTGTATTTTTCTGCTTTATATAGGCAATCAATTAGATCACCTCGTAGGTATTGTTGTCCTCCCATTGTTTTTAAATTTTCCCATGGTGTAAATATGGTGAAAGATATAGTTACCAGGAACTGGCATATTTTACAGACTGACAGCAGATGTTCCGCTATATTAGGAGATGGCCCTAGATTTGTATAAAAGAACCACAATAATTTAAGGCAACAGTTATGTTTTCATAGACATGTTATGTCTGGATCCCAAGTTTTGATGGGTAAATCTAAATGTCATAAATGCAATTCTTGTCAGTTTATAGATGAGTCTAGGTTTTTTAGGCACCCTGTCATGGGCTATTTGTGGAAGTTGATGGCATCTGCTGATTTTTCCACCAGGAATGTGGTTTATTTAGCACGTTGTCAGTGCTGTTATAAATTCTACGTCAGTAAGATGAACAAGAGTTTAAAATAAAGAATTAGGGACCATGCATATTGCATGAAGAAGCAATATGATTTTAGTGCCTTAGTGAAACATGGTTTCTCCACTGGCCCTGAACACAACTTTGTCTTCCAGATATTATGTGTGATCAGCTCAGATCTGGGAGGTTGTGATATAGTGACTCATACTGAGGTGGTCAAGTTAGAGTGGATCTTGAGGTTGGGGGCACACCTAGCTATGGGGCTGAATGATCATGTCCCCATTAAGCCTGTATTAAGGAATAAATGGCTGTAGGGTGTTTATTGTTGTTTGTTTACTTAATTATGAATATCTTTCATGTTTTAGCTATTTGTGCTGATGTTTTTTATTATTATTTTTATATTTTTATTAGATTTTATGCTAGTAAATATTATCTACTTTATATGCCTTTAAGCTGAGAATGTGCCTGCATGAATGTCTGCTTTATTGGCTGTTAAGATGTTAAAGATGATGTCATTTGTATATAAGTTATTCTGTACCATTCATTTTTGTCTGAAGAAGCGGTATGATATTACCGTGAAAACGCTAACTTTCTTTCTCTGAAATAATGTCTTTTGGTACAATTACTTGCTGGTTCATCAAGTTTTTGGATTTAGCTACATATCGAGCTTTCTGCCTGCTTTGGGGAATTTTACAGTTTTACATTTTCGTTTGGTTGCTGCAGTTGGGTTTGTTTTTGTAATCTTACCACAGAACATTTTCAGAAATGTCACTTTAACAATGCTACTTCTCCCAAGTTAGAAATGAATTCACATCCTCAGGAAAATGTTTCCACAAACCCATGTAACATAAGTTGAGGATCATTACAATCCCAAGTGTTATACCTTCATTTCAGATACAACTATTCAAAGTGTAGAAATACTAAAATTATAACTGTAAATATTATATATTATAAATATTGCAACGAATTTAACATACCTTGACAGGAATTGTAATAAAGTTCTCCCAAAAGAATGCAATTACAGCAAATTAGTTCACTCAAACAGCACTATCTTAAGTTTTGAAACACTTGGTGAATCCAAGTAATCTTCCATATTACATTAGAAGTTTCTCAGCTCCAGGTTATACTTATATCATGTAGACTAACCCCTCTGGACACAATGGGATATATAAATCGGGTATCGGCTCCTTATCATTCCTGACTCAGTCAATTTGATTGATGTGCTGGGATGGTAAACATGGTGTGAGGATCTTCCACAGTGATATGCACACTGCCTAGCAGTACAGGTGTGAGTAAATGAGGCTTGCAAGTGTGACTCACTAACAGTACTGCACAACTAATGAAGTCTTTAACACTCCTGCTACTTGGATGTACATTTACAAAGGGTATATCTAGAAGAATAGGCTTTCAACAACATTTGTGTACATTGATTGACGTAGGGCAACCTTTATACCACTTTTATGAACACATGGTTAAGACTAATGGTGCCTCTGAGTAAAAAAGTGTCTGCAAGTCATATCAGCTGTATACATCTTTAATATACAAACAGAAAAGGTCAGAATTATTGCAAGTTATAATAAAATCATGTTACAAACACATCAAACGTGAGTAATACCAAAGAGAGTGTAAAACACACTGTTGTATTGCATATATTTGTTTGTACTCTGACATGCTTTAGAAACGAAGCAAATATCCCATTCAGCCAGACTTCTACTGTGAAAGGTTGAAGGACAACTCTGAGAACATGGGTATATTGCACCCTAAATGTAAAATATTAGAATGGCAAAGCTGAGTGTATGTGCTGTACTTTTTCTACCTCACAATGCCAATGTTAATGGTGGTGTCAGTCAGAAATAAAGGATTCTTAAAATCAACATGTTATTGGTATAGGACCACAGATATCAGAAATCATCACACTAATTCAATATATTTTACCTTCCTGCTTTGTGCCACACTTGGCCTTCAACACAGGTGACTGACAGCAATGATCATCAGAGAATGAAAAGAAAACATTTAAAAAATTTAATTTGGCATTCTAACAGTAGTGCAACTGAGACTGGAGCCTTTGTACTTCATTCACCCCTCTGCATAGTGCTGAGTGCAAAAAAGACACCCATTATTTAACTTTTTCTGTGGCTCAGCATGTTAATGCAGTAAGATCTGAGCAACAATATAAATAGTGCAGGGTTTGAATCCAGCTTTGGATATTTTGATGTTAGTATTCACAGTGAAATAAATGTTTCTTTATTTGAACCTGAAGTACAATTGCAATTTCCAGTGTTTGATTTGTAACAACAGAAGTGTATATAATGAATGATAAATGGAATAACTTTGATATGTGTCACCTGTAGTCTCCTTAGTATTGATTATAGTAATAGCACATTTTTAGGTGCATGATGTAACAAATATGCCATATACTAAAGCCCAAGGAAGTAAAACAACAGATTTAACTGTGAAATATGGATCTTTAATCAAAATCTTTGTAAATATGTCTGAACAATCATTCATGACAGTAAGACATTTCCTTAACACATGTACATTTTACTTGTATATGCTGTGTACAGCATGATCTCATGTGGACTCCTGTGTGGCCCCTTCCTCAATAAGTCTCAAGACATGAAGTCATGAAGTGGTGTACAGAAATGCAAGTTAGCACATGTAAAACACTGTTAAAGTATCAATGTTTTAGGGTAATGTTGGAGTAGATTCAAATTGATATAGTTTGAATTGTCAGTAAAATTAATGATCCTTACTATCAACATTTCACATCTAGAAGGCCACCTCTTGGATAAATCAACACAATGCTTTATGTTTTTCAATTTTTTTTAGATTCATTCTTTGAGCAATTCTTGGCATTGTGCATCATTTACTGTCAGTTGTGACTAGCAATTAATAACAGTTAACATTTCAAGGCAAAAATGGAACATTTTATTTGGCATGCGCAATGAGTTAGCCATCGGTAGCTCAAATGAGACTGATGCTGCTGCTCTTCAGTTATCATTCTAGACAGTACTTAGAGCAGAAAACCTACACCTGTTATATCACTTCCTCTGCATCTCAACATGTTAATGTAGTAATGTCTGAGTACTAGCACTAATAATGCATGTTTCAAATCCAATTTACAGATTGTTTTACTGGGGGAGCAGAATAAAGTATTGTCAGTGACTTTTTATTAGTAATTGAACATGAAGTACAACTGTCAAGTTACTAACTGAAACTTGCAACACAGCACTGTGTAATGAATGCTAAATGTGTGAAGTTTATTAAGTATAGCAATAATCACAGTTAAAGTACACTGTATATGTACAATGTTACCAGTATTTGCTCAGATAAAGTATGACTCATTACAATTAGAAGCATTAGGTGTGTAAGACAGTATGTCATGTAAAGTATGTATGACCTCTTGCTCAACATATGTAACTGAGATCATTCAAATCAAGGCAAATGAAAATGTTTTATAGGAATACATAATTGTCTCAAAATATAAGTCCAATAACATAACAACTCAAAGTCCAATACATACAGGCTTGTCAGAATTAGATCTCCAGTCATGTTCACTTTGTTATACCTCAGCTTATAGCCTGGAAATGTTAGTTCTTCTGTGGCATCAACAGTTAATAAACAGAATATAGCAGTTGAGTTTTTGTTTTTGTCATGGGTTCACTTCTCAGGTACTGTCAGTCACAGTTTATAAAATGTATGCCCCACCAATCCATTATGTTCCAGTTTAAATAAATCTATCTATTAACAACAGTGATTATTACCAACAAAATTGAAAATGCCAAGTCATATCTGTCTGTCACAGGAGTATATGCTTGATTAACATCCAACGTACTAGAGAGTATAGCCAGATGTGGCAATATATAATTTCAAATGTTAATCAGATATCATCAGTCAAAAGCATTTGATAAAGTCATAGTGGAACATGTTTAAGTTCACTGAGCATCACACATGCCCAAGACTCATTGCATTGTTTTGACACGTCCAATGTACTTTGAAGCAATCATACCCAAATCATCTGCCAGGCCATCTGTGTGCTTTCTAGGGCTTTTTTCTGGGCGGCACAGTGGTGCAGCGGTTAACGTTGTCGCCTCACAGCAAGAGGTTCTCCGGTTCGATTCTCAGCTGGGGTGCCTTCTGTGTGGAGTTTGCATGTTCTCCCTGTGTTCGCATGGGTTTCCTCCGGGTACTCCGGTTTCCTCCCACATTCCAAAGACATGCATCTGGAGCATTTCTCCCTGGGCCTCCGCTGAAAACAGGCTTTGTGGAACCTAGTCGGACATTCCCAGTCAACAAATGTTAAAATAAAAAAAAAAAAAAAAATTCTATTGTGTAAATGCCATGGACAAGGTTGTCTCTTGTTGCATGCAGGCTGGTACATGTGAGATTTGAACTGGACATCAATTCCCTGCCACATTTCCTGATATCCTTGAGAAGACATGGCAGGCAGTGGTGAGAGTGCTGCTCCATGTCCAGAATCTTTATTGCACTCCTCATAAAGTGCTACATCAGAAGGTTTCTGCAGGAAGACTATACCGAGTCTCAATACAAGGATGAGGCTTGGAATAGCTTGGCTTAGTCTGTCACCAGTGCAACTGGCAAGCAAGAGCCTAAAGTCCCTACCCACCACCCCTTCTGAAAACTTTCCTGATTTTTGACTCATATTTTGTTCTGTTCCTCATAAAATCTGTGGTTTTCTGCATTTCAGCGAAAGGTTGAATTCACTAAATAATGAGTCTCAATACAAGGATGAGGCTTGGAATAGCTTGGCTTAGACTGTCACCAGTGCAACTGGCAAGCAAGAGCCTAAAGTCCCTACCCACCACCCCTTCTGAAAACTTTCCTGATTTTTGACTCATATTTTGTTCTGTTCCTCATAAAATCTGTGGTTTTCTGCATTTCAGCGAAAGGTTGAATTCACTAAATAATGACAGGCATTTGAATTACAGGCTTCATATTCTTTAGAAAGTAAATGGTAACACAAAACCTTTTACTCTAGCAATTTTTTAAGTTTATAAGATCATTATTCAAAAGTTGTCCCTGTTTTGGGGGCTGTATTCCCCCATTATTGGCTTTGTCCAGGTTTTTTGTGTTAAGAGGTTGAGAGCTATGGTGAGAAGTGAGAGCTGAATTCACTAAATGATAGACATTTAAGCTTCAGTCTTTCTATTGCTCATGAAACTGCTAATTTGGCATAGTGGTATGTTGCTCTGACTATAGTGCACAGGGTCCTGGGTTTTGATGCTTCAGGATGAATGTAGGAGAGAGTCTGTCAGTATTTGGACTAAAAATTGGAAGTCTTAAAACATGCAGTTCGTCTAGTTTATTTTGTTGTGCATTTACAGCTCTTGAGTTGGTCTGATAACACAAATCAGAGTAAGTCAAGCAAAAAAAATGAAATTGAAAATAAGTTTGAGAAGCTATGCAACATGCCCATGGCTTACACTACTGTAATTCTATTGCATATATATATATATATATATATATATATATATATATATATATATATATATATATATATATATATATATATGTATATATACATATATATATATATATATATGTGTGTGTGTGTGTGTGTATGTATATATATATATATATATATATATATATATATATAAGTGTGTGTGTGTGTGTAAGTAGACCTTTATGATGGAAATGTTCTGAATTGGGCAATTTTGTCAGTATTGGCTCATGCGTTTTGTTTCATTGCCTACTGGAAAAATGTTCAAACAATAAATTTAAAATGCGGCCTAAGTCTAACAAGTGTGCTATATTATACAGGGAATATAATTTAATAAAGTCAGGAAGGTGTATTGAAGAACACATGTATGTTTCTTGTTTTGTGTGCAAGGGGCCTATGATTTAAATACAGCCTAAGGGTAATCTTTATCCACCACTGGCCAAATGCATTTTCTTTGGATGTGGTGTGGGTTTCAATGTTGTTTCAAAGAATGTGATTTTCAAGGGCAGAGCAGGTTTAATGCTGTCTGATTTCATTGTGAGACAATATTGCTTTGTTTAGCAGATGTCTATTATTGTTTGTGCATTGTGCTATAACATGTAAAAATAAAATCCAAATAATTATTGTAGAAGTAAAGCAGTATGCACATTAGTATTTATGGTAAATGGGGCAAAATAGCCAGGTAATGGGACATTGGAATGGCTGCAGGAGGACTCTGGTGCCATATTTTAGTTGTTCTTCAGTTTGCGTTTGAATGTTGGCACCCCACAATTCTATTGGAGTGGGTGGGGTTACATAATTATGTATGCAAATTTTATGTTGATCAGCATACAGATTTGTACCTATTTTTCATGGGCCTTGTCCAGATTTTTGATGTTTCCAGGTTGAGAAGTATGTCTATGACTTAACAGACATATTTATGTATGCCTTTATTAATTTGTTCACAATATAGGGATTAAAAGCAAGAATGGCTTATTCACTGACTCTTGATGTGTGCTGTGCTGCAAAGTGGTCAAAAAGTTTGACTGGACCCGTTCTGTTACCTTTTTTTGGTTTTGTGGTAAGCAGTTGATGTTAATGTATTCACTGATGTACTTCCTTATAAATATACCCATTATAATGATATAATGGATGCACACTGTTTAGCACAAAGCATATTAAGTAAACAATGTTATGAGGTAATTATTGTCATTGAACCAAGCCATTGCACAGCTGTTACTTGTGAAATGTAAATGTTCAACATTTTGTTTAATAATTGACATTATTGTTGCACATGTTTGTGACTTATGGCTGTGTACTGCCATACAGGAATTACCAATGTGTTCAAAAAGGCTCATGTCAGGGCAAAATTTTTTTTTTTTCTCAAAATTTTTTTTATTAAATATATAAATAACAAGACAGAAGTTTTATACATGAACAATAGGTATAAATAAACATATTTCGACTCATAGATGAGAAAACAATTCTTCAGGAGATTTAACATATTATTAAGTAATAAAGCAATACGCAATATGTACACTATATACAAGTTAGGCAACCTGAAAAAAAAAAAAAATTTTTTTAACATTAACTATTTATTATATTTAAGACTTTTTCAAACACTAACTTTTTTAATGCTTTTTTTTTGGACTTCTAACTAAGTGCCTTTGAGCATCAATATATGAAAAAGCCATTTTCTGGAAAGTAACCCAATTTAGTTTGGTTCGATCCAGCCAATTTTGTATTATGTAAAGTTTTAGTAATGAGCAAATAAAAATGATAACATGAATATCTAATTTTGAAAGATGAATTAATGGAATATGAAGAATAGCAAGTTCCCAGGACAATGTAGACTTTTGGTACCCCATTTTCTGCAATCTGACTTTCAAAGAGGTCCATAATCTGTGAGAAAAATGACAATACCATAAGATATGTAGAAGGTCTGCTTGGGGGTGAGAACAACATGAACATGATGGGGATTTACTTGGGTTAAATTTATTTAATTTGTATGGGGTATAGTAGGCGTCGTTATTAATCATTAATTGTGTATATGGTAATTTTTTAAAAGGGATAAATTCCTTTGTATATCTAATGGCCAAATGTTTCTGAGACTCTGACAATTGGGAGTTATAACTTAACCAAACATTTGATAAAAGACAATTATGGTCCATTATTAAGCTATTGATTAACTTATAAGAGTTTGAGAGCATTTTATCTGATGAGGAAAGTATTTTGATAATCGTGTCGAGGTTTTTCATTTGTAGTTCTATGTGGTCTAAACATAAAAACTTGTTTTTAATTATTACTCTTAGTTGACTAAGGATTGGTGAATAGTTCAATTTACTTTCAAAATTTTAGCCAATCGGGTAAAGATAAGTCAAGATATTTCAAAACATCTCTAACTTTTAAATTTTTATTAAAGGATATTTTGTTAAGTTAAAGGGTTTGTTGTCTATCATTATATTTGGGTTTAGATGAATTGGTTGAATAAGGTGAGAAATCTTTTCTAGATTACATAGTTTGAGTAAGGTTTGGAAGGCTCTAATCTTTTGTTTAATTACAGTAGACATATTTTTAATAAATAAACTATCCAAAGAGATAAAAGGAATAGCTTCTGGATTTATATTTTTTGAAATGATGTAATTGTACCATAATTTTATCCATAAAGAAGGATTTGTATAAGAAATATTCTTGAAATTAGATATGGTGAGAAGTTTATTCGATGAGACAATCAAATAATAGAGATATAGATTAGGAAGGCCTAAACCACCCTTGTCCTTCAAAATTGACAATCTGGAATAGGAAATTCTAACAGATTTAGGGAACCATAAAAATTTTGCCAAAGCTTTATTTACAGACTCAAAAAGATTTTGGAATTATCTGATCAGATGATGTGAACTGGTAAAGGAATTTAGGCAGAATGTTCATTTTAATTATGGCCGCCTTTGATAAAAGTGAAAGGTTTAGATGTTTCCATCTGTCCATATCAGATAATATTGAGTTCCATACTTTATTGATGTTATTTTGAAAAGAAGATTTATTATTGTGTTCTAAATTGATACCTAAATATTTTATACTATAAGTAAACTGAAAATGATGATCTGAAAACAAAAATGATTTATGTGCTAAGTGATTTAAGGGAAAGATATGAGTTTTAGAAGAATTTAAAAGATAATTGAAACCAAGAGAAGTAATCAATGGAGTTTGTTATTTTTCTATAATCAGATAATGGAGTTTGGAAGTAAATACTAGATCATCAGCAAGCTGAAAAATGAATTTTGGTATTAAGAATTCTGGGGACATTATGAAAAGTATTTTGAATAATATACAACAACAAAGGTTCTAAATAAATGTTAAAAGAAAGGGAGACAATGGACAACCCTGTCTTGTTCCTCTGGTAATCTTTATAGGAGAAGAAAATTGACCATTAATGTAAAGTCTAGTAAACATATCTTTGTATAAAACTTTTAAAAAATTTATAAAGAATAAAGGAATATTGAAACATGACATAGTTTGAAAGAGAAAGTTCCAACAGACTCTGTCAAAGGCATTTGATGCATCAATGATCAGATCATATATAGGGTTTGAATTTTTTTTAATGAGATGAATGATAGACTCTAAGGACAGAGTATTATCCCAAGCATGTCTGTGGGACATAAACCCTGATTGATCTAGGGAAATAATTGAGGGTAAAATCCGTTTCAATCTGTTAGCCAAAATAGATGATAAAATCTTAATATCTACGTTTATTAAAGAAATGGGTCTATAATTTATTGGGTCAGATTTTTCTTTATTATTTTTAGAATTAGGATGGTTTTAGATGTATTCCAATGAATATCTGAGATATCGTTAACTCTTATATGATTATATACTTTGAGAAGAAAGGGAAGAATTACCAATTTGAAAGTTTTGAAAAATTCTGGAGTAAAACCATCTGGACCAGGAGATTTTCCCAATTTAAGATTATCAATTGAATCCGAGATTTCTTGTAACGATATAGGAGCAGAAAGTAATTTTTGTTGACTATCATTTAATTTAGGGAAATGTAGAGAATTTAAAAAGATTTTTAAGTGATTATCATTAACTGAATTAGAAGAACCTGAATATAAATCAGTATAGAGAGAAGTGAATATCTGAATTATCTCTTCATACGTGTTATATAATTTATTTTTATAAGATAAAGATGAGATTTTCGGTCTTTCAAAATTAACTTTAATAATTCTCGCTAATAATTTAGAAGGAACCTGGGCCCATTCTGAATATGAGGCAAGTAATTTTTGTTCAGCTAAAGAGATTATTTTGGTGAAGCAAAATTAAATCTTTCTGACAGTCGAGAATTTGTTTTTCTATAGTAGGGTCATGATTCAATCTAAGATGATTTTCCAAGGAAAAAATTCTAGATTTTAAGAACTCCTCTTTCTTAAAGTATTGCCGTTTGAAAAAAGCTGCTTTACTAATAAATAATCCTCTTAATCTCACTTTACATGCAGCCCATTGTATGTCATAAGGAATGGCTGATGACCCCAGGTTATTTTCCATTTCCTGTAATATTTCTGAACATTGTTTGCAAATATCTTCATTTAGCAGTAAATTATTATTTAAAGACCACTTATTAAAGTCAATTTTATTTTTAATATTAGAGTTTATGTTTAATTTTAGTGAGATTCTTGAATGGTCCAAAAAGAATCTAGGTTCAATGTTAAAATCCAAAATATATTTTGAGATATAATCAGAAATTAGAAAGAAATCCAATCTGGACCACGAACGGTAACACTTGGAGTAATAAGTATAGATATCATTCTTATTTGAGATTTTAACATTGTGAAGTGGATCAATTAAATTATATTCCGTCATCAAATCATTAAGGGCCATAGTAGATTGATAATTATAAGTAAAAGTGGAACGGGATCGATCAATTGCTGGATTTATTACTGCCTTCCAGTCACCACCCACTATAATATGGTGGTCTTTATAGGATGTGAGAATATTATAAATTTTTAAAATGAACAAATGTTGTGAATTACATGGGCCATATAAGTTTAAGACTAAAAGAGGTTTGTCCAGACCAACAATAGAAGTGGTAAATAAGCACCATCTCCCCTCATTATCAAATTTCTCATCAATAATGTTCCCCATGAATTTTTGTTTAATGATTATAGCTACTCCTCTGGAATTAGATGAGTCACCTGAAGCTACTATCTTTTGATCCATTTTTATTTCTCTCTTTATTCCAATCAAGGCCGGAATATGGGTCTCTTGAATAAAACAAATATTTACCTGTGACTTAAAAATCAAATGAAATAATAATGACTTTTTGGCTTTGCCTTGAATACCTCTAACATTCCAAGAATCCAATATTATATCAACTGGCATATTCAAGGCATACAATTATTATTGATGCTATAAAGGTGAACTCAAAGTAAAATTCCAATAATACTTTAAAAAAGAAAAAAAAAGAAAAAGCAGCATTTGAATATGCAATCGGGTCAACAAATATCATTTGCTGAAAGTAAAGAAAAAAAATTTTTCAAGAGCAATAAAATGTATATTAATATCCTTTATCCTAACCCTAGTGCCTACCCACCAATCACCCTGTGATAAAGGAAGATCAGAAGTGAATAAGATACAAGTTGTAATTATAAATAATAATAACATCGGATTAATATAAAAATTGCTCAAAGGAAGCCTAACACAAATTAAAACCAGAGTAATACTACTAAAACTATATACAAGACTAACTAAATTCAAGATGTCCAACATACTCAATCCCTACTTGAAATACTAAGCTAAAAGCTCCTATTATTAAGTAAAAATTATAGTGATTAAATGCATTTCCTCAAGTATTTCAAAGAAAAAAAATAGAATAAATTTTGATTAACTAAAACAATACGGCATAACAAGTATTACAATTAAAACAGAACATATGTTAGGTAATGTAAATAAATATAAAGAAACCCATCTAATAACACTATCATATATGTAAACAAAACAGTGAGAAATCTAGGGATAGTTGTATCATATATAAGGTGATGTTTTAGATATACATATATATAAAAAGCCATAAACATTGCTAAACAGATAAAATTATGCACTATCCAATAAACACTCTTTAATGTTTAGTAACTTTTTCCCAGTAGTCAAATAGACAATAAGTGTGATAAAAAACTCAAATAACTATAGAATGAGCATTTAACTATAGTTCAAATAAAGCATAAACTGTCCTCCAAGCGACCATACTCTAAAAAACAATTCAATATAGATGTAAGCTAACTGTCTAAATAGCAGTAATATAGCATCTGCTCACAATGATATATTATAAATTGAAATAGGTTTTGGCATCTAATGTTCAAAGATAAATACAAATAAGAACTATTGGATAGTACCTTAAACTACAGTATGTACACTAGATTAAATGAATATTAATGTACTTTCATATGAATTTAAATAAATTTTAGAATACTTATACTAATGGCTCTGTTAAATTATATAGTTAAACTGTCCTTCTAAAATATAAAAGCAATACAGCAAACAGGATGTAAAAACACAGTGTTCATAAATATACTCATTATAACATCTAAATAGAACAAAACAAGTAGGCTAAACTCAAAAATCAAGGAGTTTAAATATAGACAGGTAAGTTTAGCTAATAACGTTTAAAGATATCCATTCCAAGCATTACATTTGTGTAAAGGCTTTCTATAACAAAACCACCAACTGCAGTCCCTAATCAAGCTTCTGAAAAAAATGCATGAATTTCTCAAATGAACAGGTGTACAGTGTAATACTTGTCTATTTAAACATTTTGACATCTTTCAAGATAACATAAAAACAACATTTTGTAGGAAAATATATGTTCTCTTCTTTACCCATTTTCTGGAATTGTAATAAATGAAACTAACCTGTTCATTTGTTTCAAGAACAATTTCCATCCTAATGCATGAAGGTAACTGCTCGCTTTGGAGCGAGAGAGACATGTATAGGATCGCTGAATGTAACGTGTGAGAAAGACATATTTAAACTTAAAAACATCCTTCGCTTGTGAAGAGGAACACTGTAAATGATAGAAAGTCCTAATAAAACATTCCTGATGCTGAATACATGCTGAAAACAAGCGCAATTGTGTATGCGAAGCTGTCGTGCTTGCAACAAATGATGACGTCACCATCCATCTCAGAGAGTCTGTAGTGGGTGCTGATCATGTAGAACAGCAGCTGAAGCTATGAGCAGAAGATTTTTCCTTCAAGAGTCTCGAGAGTGGTTTCTCCCTCCATAAATCTTATAACTGACACAGGGGACTGTAATTTAAAAGCTTTTAAAAAAAACTAGTATACTGCCTTCACACAAAGCAAGGAAATGAAAGAAACATAACTATTTGACTGTTTTAGCACTTATAGTAAATCTATAAATCTGGAAAACCTGTCATAGCACAATATTATTTAAAACTTATCAGAATTAAAACAAAATAAATTCAAAACAAGTTATTGAAGTGAAATAGGATTAGGTCATAACAGACATGTACATCCTATATTATAAATATTGTCTGAAAAATAACACTTTTGTATTCCATTGACAGTAACATATTATGATACAGTGTCAGGAAGCTTATTAAATGTTTTAAGAAAAATGTCTTTAGCATCTTTGGGGTCTGAGCACACAAACCTTTTGTCATTAACTGTAAAAGACAAAGTATTTGGATAGGACATACGAAATCTTATCCCTCTTTTTATCAAGTCAGCACAATAGGGGGCAAGTTTTTGTCTATTTAGTTTAATTTGAGAAGGAAGATCTTGGGAAAAAGATAGTTTGTGAGACTTCCATATGAACTGTTTTTTAGTTTTAGCTGTTTCCAGGATCTGGAAAGTATCCTGAAAGTTTAATAACTTAGTATAAATAATCCTTGGTGTGGAAGAATCTTGCTTTGCACGTAATGCTCTATGTGCTCTCTCTACAATTATAGACTTTGAAGATGTTTCACAGTTTAACAATGTTTCAAGGATATTCTTAGTCACAGATAGCAAGTTTTATTGTCATAAGATTCAGGCAAACCACGAATAATGATGTTATTTCTTGACTCCTGGCCTCCAAATCCAACAGTTTAGCTTGTATATCAGAAATAATCTTGTCTTTAGACTTAAGGTCACTTTCAATTAATCTGTTTTAACTCTAAAGCTGAATTTCTGTTTTCAATCATATCCATTCTATCATTTATTTGCTTTAAAGTTTTACTAAAGTCAGCAAATTGTTCTGAAAAGTTTTGGATAGCACTTTGGATAGGCTTTAATGCTACTTTTAGTTCGTCTAAAAGGAAATTTGAATCATTTAAGTCTTTATTACTTACTTTGGAAGTTTCAGTAGGTTGTTTAGATGTCCTTAGTCTTTTTGAACTGGAATCTTTTTCAGGAGAGAGCATTGAAGAAAATTTGGCCTTTGTAGGCTGAGTATCCATGGAGTCGGATTTTGTAGCCATGCCCAGAGATGAACTGCAATTGACAGGATTTCAGGAACCAGGAATAGACTGGAGCAGCAGGTGTGCCAGCAGCAGAGAACAAAATTGTTCTGAGGTAAAATAAATCCCAGGATAAGAAGTCCAGAGTAAAAAATAATCCAAATTCGTAGTAAAAGATTTATAAAATCTTTTAGTAAAAGAAACTGAGGAAAAAGATTGGTATAAAGTTGTAAAAAACCAAAAGTTAAATAGCTGTGAGGAGCTCAAGGAGTAGGGACTAAACTAGTCGGCAGCCATCTTGATCATTCTGTCAGGGCAAAATTTGATTTACAACACAATGCTATACTGCATTCAGAGGTGTAGTATGACAGTCTTTTGTATTTTGATATATAATGTGTAGCATTTGCAACAGCAAGGACACACGTACTATGATTACACTCCTAAAAATGCATTATAGTCATATCTTTTAAAAATGATGGCACTATACAATACTGCTAGCCTAGCATGTAAATTGCTTTAGCTTAAGTCTTCTATTGGTTAACTATCCATGTGTTGTCTTACCATCACACATATGCACATCATATGCATAGGCATTAAACTGTGTGCAGATTCTAAAATTTATTCTCAGACACAAGATCATGAACCCATGTGCAAAATGGGAAAAAAGGTTTGAGGATGGATGGATAAGATCACAGATATATTTACAAAATCTTATGTAAAACAGTCTGGCTCCACAAGGGAGTGATAAGTTGTCCTAGTGACATCCACATAACCTCAGATACTGGAATGAAATTAGATTATATGGAAAAAGAACTGCACAAACTCAATCCAAACAAAGCACAGGTAGGAGATGGAATTAGTAATAATGATGAGAGAACACTTCAGGAAGAACTTACAGTAGCATTATGTCTATTATTCACTAGGTCATATAAATATGGGGTAATTCCTCAAGACTGGAGATGTGCTTATTAAACCTGTGTTTAAGGAAAAACCCAGTGTAATATATACCCTTAAGTGTACATTAATGTTGTAGAAAAATAATGAAGAATGTAATATTGGATAAGTTATTGTCAGAAATGGATAGGTTGGGACTTAAAACAATGTATCAGCGTCCATATGTTTAAAATAGATCTATTATCACCTGTAACATGAAATCCTATAACAGTATAATAACAGCTATAAATAAAAAATTGTGCTGTGATATAATTTATATATATTTAACTTCAGCATTTGATGGGTCATACACAAAACACAAATCAATAAATGAGAACAACTAGATATCAATGTACTCTTGATATGATGGATAGCTGCATGGCTTACAAATAGCACATAGCAAGTATCATATAGCAATCAGACAAGTGAAAGTCTTGGTTACAGACAGGGTGTCCCACAGAACTCTGTCCTATGCCCTTACTTGTTTAGATTTTATCTTTCAGACCTAACTTTTTCATCTGAGGTGTTCTACTCTCTATATGCAGACAACCTAAAAATTGGGTAAACTGGCTACATGTTTTACAGATAAGGCATGTCTGCAAAAGAATTTGGCCAAATTGACCATTTGGGCATAGGAGACTAATATGATAAATACATCAAAAACTAATGAGATTTGGGAGACGTAAATTGAAAGGTGAATATTTAATACAGCACACAGTGACTGAAACTGTAGACTCATTTAAGGACCTGGTTATATGGGCAGATCCAGCTGTGAGTTTTTCTAATCATATCAACCAATTGGTTAATGACAGTTATAGAACTATAGTTTGCATAAAATGATTTATAAAGTCTAGGAAATCAAAAATGATGCAGTCATTGTTTGTTAGTTACATTAGACCCAAATTCAAGTATGGAATAACAATATGGAAACCGTATAAGAAAACAAGGATGAGTAAAGTGGAAAGAGTACAGCGGAAATATACCAGGGGCATCCATGGATGTGAAAATTTAAGTTATTATGAAAGACTAAAATATCTGACCTTGTACAGTGTCTCTTAAAGATATATAAGAGGAGATCTTATTGAGGTTTATATGACATTTAGTGACAACTACCTCTGTGAATGTTTGGGGTTTTCAAAAAGTACTAGGGAATCATCAGACATCCTACGTAGAAGAGTCTATAGTTATAAGAACTGTACTAATTTGTTCTCTGAAAGAGCAGCTGATGCATTGAACAAACTACCAAATTACATTAAAGCAAGTACTAGTTTAGATATTTTAAGAATAACCTGTACACTTATTATGGGAACAAGTGTTTTGGTATATTGACAGGCTAGAAGGGCATTAATGCCTGTGTTTGAAATATTTGTATGTATGTACGTATGTAGGCATATGCTGACATTAACACACACACACACACACACACACACACACACACACACACACACACACACACACACACACACACACACACACCATTTGCCAAGGGAATGATTGCACACGAGTTTTACCTTGGTTAACATACATATTACTATATGTCATATGAGCTTGTCACTGATTTTGCAACTAAATACATCTCAATGTAGCCAATAGCAGGTGTTATTGTCCTGAATACGTGCTGTTCAATGTGTAAGGTTGCTTAGCTTCTTGCATATTTGATAAGCATTGCTGATAAATCGCATAAAGATGGACAATTGTGTAGACTTAGTGTGAGATGTAAATGCTTCTTAATGAATTCTTAGGCTTGTCTGTATTACCTTTTATTTAGAAACAGATTTATCTTATTTTTTACAGGGAGTCTTATACTATCTGATTCTGTGTCTGACTAAATTTCCTCAGAATGATGAATTTAAACTTTCATTTCCAAGACAAGACACATTTTACCACATTATTTAACTGCTCAAGGTTCTGCATGTGTCTGGAAGTCTGCACCTAAAGATAATTTTTAAATCAGTATTACTTATTTGGTTTAATTTTGTGTGTGTGTGTGTGTGTGTGTGTGTGTGTGTGTGTGTGTGTGTGTGTGTGTGTGTGTGTGTTTGTGTATATGTGTACATGCATGTATGCATTTGTTACATAATGAAGACAGTACGTGCATGCATGCATACACAGACAGACACACACACATACACACACTATATATATATATATATATATATATATATATATATATATATATATATAGATAGATAGATATTTGGAGAGAGATACATATAGATATATGTAGTGTGTGTGTGTGTGTGTGTGTGTGTGTGTGTGTGTGTGTGTGTGTGTGTGTGTGTGTGTGTGTGTGTGTGTGTGTGTGTGCGTGTGTGTGCATGTGTGTGTATGCAGTGATATAGTCAGGGAGAATGTCTTTCATTCCAAATCAGTAATTTAAGTGTAGATTTGGAGGAAATCGGTAAGGATTTTTGACATCTATGTGTATGCAGCTATAAATATGAAAGTGATTTTTCTCTGTCAGATAAAATGTCTATTTGCTGTCTATAAAGGAATTTATTTACATTTACTCATATTACTTACCTGACTGTAACTTGCTCCCACAAATGTACTAAGTACTATACTTCTGTAGCTGCTCAAACCTGCTACTGTGTTTCTGCATTGGAGCAAATAAAATCTCCCAAATGAGTTGAAATTAAAAGCAAGACAAAGCTTGTCCATGATCAGTGCTTTACTATTAATATTTTCGATGCAGTGTTGTTTTAAAGACAGAGCTATGAACATTAAGCTTGACGTGAGTTTTCATATAGTGACATCACAAGCTAAACTAATACCCTGATAGGTTTGTAATTTCTTAGTTATTATGCTACTGTTTTGTATGCATAGAAGGGTGTTTTTGGATCCAGTGTTGTTCTTAGAGCAATATAAAAACTGATAGTTGCATGCAAGTATAATCAAGAGATTCCCTCCTGTCACCTTACTGACTACTTCTATGTCACTTCATTAACATCCTTTTGTCATTTTCAGCTGCTGCAAAATTTATTGAGTAAATGGAACAGCTGCTGATTTATGCTACACTCTTAATTAGCTAGTCAGATTAATTTTGTTAAGAAGACAGTGTATTTTTTTATGAATATAGGAAAGTGTACAACTTAAATTTCTGCTTCCATGTTTACTATCTGAAGCAGCCCTTGCTTGACATGTAGCTACCTGTTTCTACCCCCGGATGGAAATTCTTGCATAGTAAAATAAAATACATGTCTCACAGCTAATAAAAATGATGCACTCATCTGGGGAAACGTGTCTGTCATAGGAATCTATACAGAGACTCTGGAGTCACCCATCAGTCGACTCCTTATTACATGTAAATAGTCCTGAGTACTAGCCTGTATGCTTTATTGGGAGCATGGGTGGGGGTTGGGTAACATCACTAATGCCAAGAAATAACAGCTTTGTCAGCACACACACTTAAACAACATGCAGTTTATTGCACCCCACTGCTTTCAGCAACTCAACTGTTTTTCTTCAACACCAAATAATCCATTATATTTTCCTTAACTGCATGACATCATAACTCTTACTATCCTGCAGTGAATGATATAATAATAAATTCTGCTCAATGCAACAAGACTGTACTCATTTTAAGGATGAATCAACATTTTTACTAACACCGTTTGTCTATTTGAAGAAATATATTTAGAAAAAATATATACCAGCAATAACATACACACAAACTACTCAGTAATTTCAATCAATATCATTTGACATTTTTCTCAGGTGCTTCTTAATTATGCAGATTATTGTTTACCTTCTAAAGATGACAACTGATGATCGAAAGATGAGTGGAAAAAGCAACTGAAACTTATATTTGATTTACTACTGAAGCCATTTAAGGATGTTGCAGTGTATGGCTTCATTTCCTATATATGTTGACATTATTTTTGAATAAACTTTATTAAAATATTTTTATAAATAAATAATATTATCTCAAGTAACACTGTTCAAAATTATTCAAAAATTCAAATTACTGTTTCACTTTACAGTGCATGTACCATACATCTGTCCCTAAATACAATTAAATTTGAAACTGCAGAACTGCTAATTAACGATAACAGCATATGCAGTTTTCTGAATGTTCTTTCCTGTTATACTTTATTGTTCAGTTTAAACAATTACTGCATCAGCATTTGAAGTGTGGTCGACATGAAGGATTTATCATTCATTCACTTAATTTTATTTTATTCATTCATTCTCCAATACCCACTTTACCAAGTTCAGGGTTTTAGGAGGAATGGAACTTATCTTAGCATATGTTTGCTATAAGGCAGAAAAACAAATGTTAGATAGGATGTCAGTGTATTGTAAGACACACACACACACACACACACACACACACACACACACACACACGCACACACACACACACGCATGCACACACGCACATGCACACACGCACACGCACATGCACACACACACACACACACACACACACACACACACACACACACACACACACATGCACACTTGAAATAAGCAAGACTAGGTACACTGACTCATACCTCTCAACCCTCCAGATTTTCACAGTTTGCCTCTTATTTTTGGTCTGTTCCTCTTAAAATCTGTAATTTTCTGGAAAATCATTGAGCACTGATGTCATTAAATAATACTAAATGATAGACATTTGAGTTTCAGACGTAATATATTTCAGAAAATATAAAATAATGTAAAAATCTGTCATTCAAGCTACTTTCTAAGCAATATTTAAAATCTGTCCCTATTTATGGGCCTTTGTCCCCCATTATTTTTAGCTTTGTCCAGATTTCATGCATTGAGACGTTGAGAGGTAGGACTGTCTTATTCTTTTACTATTAGTTTGTAGTCAGATATACACATCATTCTGCATTTAATCTGATTATGCAATAACTCAGCACCAAATTGTTAACATTTTATATACACAGTATTTTCCATCTTCCTTAGTCCACTTTTGTAATAGGCCTAGGCATTCCTCTGGAGTGTGGCCTCACCATTGGAGAAAGACTGGCATGCTCAGAATTCTCAGATCAGTGTTTTTTTCTTTCTTATATGTTCACTATATTTTCCTTCCATTTCTGTGATATTATGTTACCCTTCACATTAATATGAAACCAGTAGGCTTTTATTTCATTATTACTTTTCCAGTATTTACTGCATGATGTCAGTTCTTTTGCTTATTTATTTGTGTATATTTTTCCTACTTCTTTTCACTATTTATCATTTTAATCATCTAATTTATTTATTATTGTAGTTTTACTTAGGATCTATCCTTACTGTGATGCCCCTGTACTGGCCCAGAAATCAAGGAACCTCAATCCTCACCACTGGAAACAGTGAGAGATGTACACAATGGGAGGATGACAAGTACACACCTTAAGAGCACAGGGCTCACAGTCAGTCTGGGGCTGGTTTCTCCCTCTTTCTCCAAATCCCCCAATAAGACTCCACACTGGCACAGCTATAGGCTTGAGATCTGAGCTGAGTGGCCAAGCTAAGACCTCCAGCACCCTCTCTGTCCAACCAGTGCTTCATGTCCCTGCCCAAGTAGCTGACATGCATACAATTTGAGATTTGATTTGTATACAAACATACACACACCTGGGGAAGGCTGGCACAGGTTTACTAGCTATGCCCCCTTCTGCCCAGACTACTGCTGGGTTAGCTTGGATGACATCACTTTTTGCACCTGAATTTAGTTCCCAAGCTCAACCAGACACTAACAGAACTTACATCTCTGAGTAAGAAACACATATCTCTCACATGTGCAGCTGCAAGGAAGTCGTACAGCAGTGAAACACTTTTTACATTTTTAAACCTAGTAGAACCCACAATAGAAACTCCAACTCCTGGTGCAGGATAAATAATATACGGTGCAGCTTGAACAAGAAAAACCTTTTATCGAATATAACACCAATACAGATGGTTTAGCACTTTCATCTGTTCGTATACAGACTTCCTCAGAACCAAATAACACAACTCTCTTTCAGTTTATATAACCAATTTGGTGCCAAAAAATATTTAAAACCTTAAAGAGATATTTTGTTTATTCTAATATTGCATGCAAAACTAACTAATACATTTGATCTAAATACTTATAACTATGTGAATGCATGTTAAAAAATAAGATAAAATACAATATATACAAAAAGATAATTTGGTGTCTAAAAATTGTATGTATATGTATAAAAACATATATATAAATTAAATATATAATACATATATATAAATAGTTGAACATATATATACAAGTTAGTACTGGGCTAATGCCATGACATACATATTTTATTCAAGTATTAAGAAAGGTTTTATACTAATACTATCATTAATGCCTGGGAATCTGGTGGCATCTGTATATATCTGCCACTTACTTTCCGTCATAGCTAAATACACTTTCCAGTTGCCTCCACATACACTACTATCAATTTGTTCAATAATGGAGAATTTAAAATTATGTTGATACCCTTTACTGAATATATGTTTATATAAAGCATTCTTCATATCTTTTATCTGAATCTTATAATAATGTTCATATATTCGTTTTTTAATTTTCCTCTCCGTCTTTCCTATGTAATATGCTGGGCAGGCAACACACTTTGCAAGATAAACTACTTGTTTAGTATTGCAATTTCCTGCCCTGCATTTGATGTATGTCTTATTAATATTATCCAACTTGATTCGCACAGCTTCATTAATGTATCTACATTGACTACAGGATCCGCACTTCAAAGTTCCTTTAGATGTTGTCTTGTATTTCTCTGAACGTGTTGTCCTCTCCAATAACTTTTTAATATTTGGGGCTGTTTTGTATACACATTTGGGATGATTACCTAAGGTCATGCCTATACTTTCTGTTATTGTAATCAAATCCCAATGTCTATTTAATATTTCTTTTACATAGTTGGCGTAAGGAGTATACATTATCACACATACTCTGTTAAAGGCTTCTGTTGTAATATCACTCTTGTCAATGTCCTTGTTGCCTAAACATGATATACCTCAAAGGGGTAAGAACTTGATACCCCATTGCTGTTTCACATAACCAACAACATCCATTAACATAGGAATAGGATAACCCCTACTACTAAACATATTGTATATTAATTCTAATTCTTCTTCCATAATGACTTTACTTGATGACATGCATGCAGCTCTAATACATTGTCCTTTTACAACATTCTTAAATATATACGGTGGATGACTGCTGCTGAACTCTATGTAGTCATTTGAAAATGTGGTTTTCCTATGTATTTTGGATGCAAACCCACTTGTAGTATGACTTATATAAGTATCTAAGTAGGCTATACCTTCTTTGTTAAGATTATATGTAAATTTCAAAAACTCAGTCGTCCCATTAATATAATTGATGAATTAATTGATTGTTTCATGTGTACCTTTCCATAAAATAAATAAATCATCTAGATATCTAGTATATAAAACAATATGATGGTAAAATTCACTTTGGAACACATATTTGGACTCCCATTCTAACATAACGAGGTTTGCAAAGATGGGGGCACAAGAGGTCCCCATAGCTACACCTCTACTCTGTCTAAAAAATTCTCCTTGAAATTGAATATAATTATGATCTAGTACTAAGCTCATCATGTCCGTGATTAAACTAATCTTGTCCCATGTCAATTTTGAAAATTTTCTCAAACTGTTACAAAAAAATTCCAGGCCAACATCCTTAGGTATACATGAGAATAGGTCTATTACATCAATTGTCAGAAAAATCAACCCATCATTCCATATATCAGGTGTAAGTTTGCTTAAAAAATTCCAAGAATCCTTGGTTAGATGTGGAATATTTTCATACACATGTTTTGTCCATCTATCTATTGAAACTCCCAAATTATACGTCTTAGACTTAGAACCAGAAATGATAGGTCTAAATGGAGGGTTATCCATACATTTGTGAACCTTAGGTATACCTATTATATTCGCCACAATAGGAAATTCTACTTTAATAAAATTATAAATCTCATTTGTAATTCTATTGTCTATCAAATACTCTTCGATAGCCAAATCAATTCTTTTGTAACCTATATTCACTTGGTTTAGAGAAATCGCTTCATAATTCCCTGACAAATATAATATATTATGTATCTCAGCATTGTAGTCAAAAATATTATATACTACAATGCCACCTCCCTTGTCTGGCTTCATTATTCTGATTTCTTTATTATTCATAAGTGATTCCAGACATATCCATTCACTTTTTGTTAAATTGTCCTCAAACACTTTATTATATACATTTCCTGTCTTAATATTATTGTATAGCCAAAAAACTTCTTTACAAACCATTTTTTCAAAATTGGCAACTTGTGTATTTGGGACCAGAATGTATGAGCTTTTTCTATTTAAATTGTTGTGTGTCACATATCCAGTCTTTTCGTCCTTTTGTCCAAATTGTATGGCTAAATTTAGCCTTCTACAATACAATTTTATTTCCTTAATCGTATCAACTAAATTAAAACCGGTTGTAGGTATATATTTCATCCCTTTACTAAATAAGGTAAAAAATTATTGACCAATTTCAAAATCTGTATAATTATATACATTGAAGCCATTGTATGTGTATAAGATTGAATTGCCTTTTCTTCTTGCTATACTCAACTTAATCTCCCTTTCTTGTGTATTGTCATGGCAATCAAAATCTTCTAAACTAACCTCTTTGTTTGTACATATATGTGGTTTAATTTCCTCATTTGAATGCTCAGTATTGACATCAAAACATAAAGGGGTTTGAATTATCGTTCTTTTCTGTACTGCTGTTTCGGGGCTGGGTAAAATCTGCCCCCTTGAAAATTTGCTTCCCCCTCATTATTTCTAAATCTACTCCTAACATTGTAGTACTTTTCCTTCTCATTGGCTGATCTATCTTGTGGCCAAATATAAGCTCTATTGTTCTGATATTGTTCCACGTCCCACTGTATCTTCCTTTGCTTTCTGTTATATATGCTCATAGCTTTGTTTTCTGCTGTTTGGAACTGTTTTAAGTACAAGTCTCTCCACTGTTCAAATGCTAAATCTTGTACTATATCTTCATTCAATTTTTCTATTTCCTTTACCAAAGTAGACAATTTTTCATCATTAAATTTCATTAATAACTTCATATATGTACATCCAAATTCATCAAACATTTTGTTAAATTCATAAATACTGTCCATGTTATATTCAATTCCCAAAGGTAATTTTAAAAACCTCAGTCCCTTGGGTACAATATGCATCGCTAAACATTTAGCTAAATAAGCATTATCGATTTTTATACATTTGATGTTGAGCAATTTTTTACCCAACATTTGTATTTTTTCTTTAATAGGATCAACAGAAGTAGTCGAGCGTTTCCTATTGTTATGTACCCCAGAGTATTCATTTACATTTACAAAATCATACTCATCACATAAAAAATGATCAATAGCGTCATAGTTCTGATTAGTACTGACATATTTAGGTCCCATTGTAGATTGTCCTATAGTAACTGTTGTTTTATAATTATTAAAGGGACTAGAGACAGTTTTATTATAAACAGTACCTTTGTGATGTTCGGTTTGTTTTTTCGTTATTGCCGAGTATGTTTTAACCGGCTGTCGGTGTTTAGATCTCGCTCCCATCCGCTGGGCTTCATCTTTCAAGTGAAACAAGCTGAAATCAAATGTAAACTCAGCTTCTGGTGATGTAATAATCTCCATGTTTTTATTGATAAGTTCCAACGAATCATTTGTAGACTGTATCCCACCATTAGGTTCGCAAATTTGTCCATTAGGTATTTCAACCTGGGTACTGGTATCAATGCCAGTAAGAGCATTAGAGCATTTTCCAAAAGATGTACGCTCCGTAACTGATGCTTGTTTAGGTGTTGCAGTTAAACGACTAACCAGATCAATCAGTCTTGTAACCTCCGCTTGTAATGTAGTAACATCCGAACGTAGAGAATTAAATTCCTCCCTGTTCCATAAAGCTTGCGACTTGTCTGGAGTACCTACCATCAGGAAAACACTGCCACAAACAAACAAAACGACTGTAGAACCCACAATAGAAACTCCAACTCCTGGTGCAGGATAAATAATATATGGTGCAGCTCGAACAGGAAAAACCTTTTATTGAATATAACACCAATACAGATGGTTTAGCGCTTTCATCTGTTCGTATACAGACTTCCTCAGAACCAAATAACACAACTCTCTTTCAGTTTATATAACCAATTTGGCACAAAAAAATATTTAAAACCTTAAAGAGATATTTTGTTTATTCTAATATTGCACGCAAAACTAACTAATTAATACATTTGATCTAAATACTTATAACTATGTGAATGCATGTTAAAAAATAAGATAAAATACAATATATACAAAAAGATAATTTGGTGTCTAAAAATTGTATGTATATGTATAAAAACATATATATAAAATAAATATATAATAAATATATATAAATAGTTGAACATATATATACAAGTTACTACTGGGCTAATGCCATGACATACATATTTTATTCAAGTATTAAGAAAGGTTTTATACTAATACTATCATTAATGCCTGGGAATCTAGTGGCATCTGTATATATCTGCCACTTACTTTCCATCATAGCTAAATACACTTTCCAGTTGCCTCCACATACACTACTATCAATTTGTTCAATAATGGAGAATTTAAAATTATGTTGATACCCTTTACTGAATATATGTTTATATAAAGCATTCTTCATATCTTTTATCTGAATCTTATAATAATGTTCATATATTCGTTTTTTAATTTTCCTCTCCATCTTTCTTATGTAATATGTGGGCAGGCAACACACTTTGCAAGATAAACTACTTGTTTAGTATTGCAATTTCCTGCCCTGCATTTGATGTATGTCTTATTAATATTATCCAACTTGATTCGCACAGCTTCATTAATGTATCTACATTGACTACAGGATCCGCACTTCAAAGTTCCTTTAGATGTTGTCTTGTATTTCTCTGAACGTGTTGTCCTCTCCAATAACTTTTTAATATTTGGGGCTGTTTTGTATACACATTTGGGATGATTACCTAAGGTCATGCCTATACTTTCTGTTATTGTAATCAAATCCCAATGTCTATTTAATATTTCTTTTACATAGTTGGCGTAAGGAGTATACATTATCACACATACTCTGTTAAAGGCTTCTGTTGTAATATCACTCTTGTCAATGTCCTTATTGCCTAAACATGATATACCTAAAAGGGGTAAGAACTTGATACCCCATTGCCGTTTCACATAACCAACAACATCCATTAACATAGGAATAGGATAACCCCTACTACTAAACATATTGTATATTAATTCTAATTCTTCTTCCATAATGACTTTACTTGATGACATGCATGCAGCTCTAATACATTGTCCTTTTACAACATTCTTAAATATATACGGTGGATGACTGCTGCTGAACTCTATGTAGTCATTTGAAAATGTGGTTTTCCTATGTATTTTGGATGCAAACCCACTTGTAGTATGACTTATATAAGTATCTAAGTAGGCTATACCTTCTTTGTTAAGATTATATGTAAATTTCAAAAACTCAGTCGTCCCATTAATATAATTGATGAATTAATTGATTGTTTCATGTGTACCTTTCCATAAAATAAATAAATCATCTAGATATCTAGTATATAAAACAATATGATGGTAAAATTCACTTTATATATACAGATGCCACCAGATTCCCAGGCATTAATGATAGTATTAGTATAAAACCTTTCTTAATACTTGAATAAAATATGTATGTCATGGCATTAGCCCAGTAGTAACTTGTATATATATGTTCAACTATTTATATATATTTATTATATATTTATTTTATATATATGTTTTTATACATATACATACAATTTTTAGACACCAAATTATCTTTTTGTACATATTGTATTTTATCTTATTTTTTAACATGCATTCACATAGTTATAAGTATTTAGATCAAATGTATTAATTAGTTAGTTTTGCGTGCAATATTAGAATAAACAAAATATCTCTTTAAGGTTTTAAATATTTTTTTGCGCCAAATTGGTTATATAAACTGAAAGAGAGTTGTGTTATTTGGATCTGAGGAAGTCTGTATACGAACAGATGAAAGCGCTAAACCATCTGTATTGGTGTTATATTCAATAAAAGATTTTTCCTGTTCGAGCTGCACCGTATATTATTTATCCTGCACCAGGAGTTGGAGTTTCTATTTTTAAACCTAGTGACCACTTCTCTCCAAGACAATAGAAGAAAAACGTCTAGCTCTAGACATCCTGTCTCATTGCTGCATTGAAACTAACTATTATAACACATCATAAAGTACTTAATTTCAACTTATTTTTCTCAGAGTCTGGGACAGGTTTACTAACTATGCCCCCTTCTGCCCAGACTACTGCTGGGATAACTTGGATTACATCACTTTCTGTCACCTGTCTTTAGTTCCCAAGTTAACCAGACACTAACAGAATTTATATCTCTGTGATAGAAATACATATCTCTCAGATGTGCAGCTGCTAGGAAGTCATAAAGCAATAAAACACTTTTTACATTTTTAAAGTTCCTAGCTGGCACAGGAACTCCCAAACTTATTACCTTCCGCATTTACTGGCAAGTTGAGGATTCTTTTGTTATTTCATCTTGCTTAGTTTTATATTCACCTCAAGTAATTATTTTCAGTTTGTTTCTGCTATTTTAAGTGCCTTAGCATGTCTGTTTTAGTCGGTAGTGTTATGATCTAAATATTAGGTTTCAAAAGTTTTTTTGTGATTTCTCTAAAATAATTTGGATGTATTTTCCTATATTCGAGAGGTCTGATAGATTAAAATACCATATCTCTTTATAACTTTCATCCTGAATGCCTCTGCATTTAGTGTGATGCAGTTTGTGCTTTGCTTCATCTTGGAAATTAGGCCCTTGGCTTCTGAGAAGTTCAAATGCAAGTAACCATTTTCCTTGGCCGGGATTCATGAACATATACACTTTGCTCTGAGCCTATTTGCATGATGAGCCTGCTGTTTGGTGTTCATTAAACAGCTCTACACAGTAGACCTGGCTGCAAAACAAGGGTAAGTAGCAGAATATTCTAATGAAGAAATAAGCAGATGAATTACATGCTAATGAAGCAAATCTACATGGCTGGGCAATTCATGAATATATAAAACCTACACCTACACCCGGCACTCACTTTAGTCCTCAATTCCAATACTATATGGAATGCAGCTATAAAGACACTTAGAAAAAATGTTAAAGGTTACTGCTGCTATCTTTATTCTGTATGTGTAACTGACTGCAATACAAAGTGCTGCTGTCAGACCTTGGCCTAGAATGCATAGAGTGTTTCAACTATGTTTGACCTGTCATGCAGTACATGAGATGGAAATAATAGAGGGATACCTTAGAGCAGATGGTCACGATCTGACACACTCACCTGAGACCCCACGGAAACTGTAGAGATCCCATCCTAGTGTAAACTAAGGTATGTTTAGCATTATGTATAGTAGCTGCAGGCATGTTTCAGGGACCCACCAGGAACATCTTGGGGATTTCACAGGCCTCAGCCTTAAGAATTTTGCATAAATGTCTCAATGCAGTGCTATAACATGTAAGGGAGCATACCTGTTTTTTACATAGCCTGGAAGAGAGAGCTACCACCATATACCATTTCTGTGCCTTAGCAAATTTCCGTGAGGTTTTGGGGGCCATAAACTGCACACACATAGAGAAAAAAGCCTCACCTGGTAAACAGAGAATGAGGTACATCAAGGAAGGCTATCACTCTGTCAACTGTCAGGTTGTCTCTAATGCCCACAGAATCACTATAATGTGGCTGTTTCCATGACTTTCACATAATACACACCTGTGACATTTATCTAAGGTTTTCTACTGAAAACTTCCCACAAGAACATCTAGTGAGTGTTGCAGGTTATGCACTTGAACCTTGTTTCATGACACCCATGAGTAACCCACACAACCCCACTGAGCAAGGTTACAATGATGCACAAACTCAAATTATAAATATTATGGAGTGTGTTTTTGGCTTGCTTAAGTCACATTTCCAATATCTAGGTATGTCTGGAAGTGCTTTGCAGTATGACCTAGCCCACATCTGTCAAAATACTGATAGTCTGAACCATGTTACATGTTACAGTTAGGAAACAGTTGCAGCAAAAACAACAAGGCCAAGGACTGTATTTCCCAGCACCACAGCCAAGGTTAGCAGAGGCATATGAGGAGTTGTGAAGAACCAGCAGCTGGGGATGATCCTGGCATACAGAGGTGTGCACAATATGCCATGGCCCTGGCTAAGAGGCAGAGAATAGAGCAAACACTCACTACTTAAGAGAAAAGACAAAAAACAAGTTAAGCACATACAAACAGAAACAGTAACAGTGATGCATGCAAAATTATCAGCCTTTATTTACCCCTGTGCTGGCTGTGTTCTGTGAGTCTCAGACAGACTCAGCTCCAGAAGAGACAACTTATATCAGCAGTGTTAACTAATGCAAGAGATGAACCAGTAAACAACAGCTAAATGATTACCCTCATGTGTAAGGTAGGAGGTTGGTAAAATGGTTAAAATGTTTCCATTACAAGTAGGTGTAGAATTTGATTCTGACATGCGATAAATGGCTAGGTTTAAAATGGCTAACAAGAACCATTAGCCTAGCACTAATCTACGAACCTATGAGGACTGTACTTCACTAAGATAAAACGTTACCTAACTGTACCATAATGTCAGCAGTAACTTTTGAGTAATGTGTGCAACATAAATTATAAAAGCAATTAAGCTATTAGAAGGTATATAATTGCTTTTCCCAGCACATGTATGCACCCTGTGCATCAAACCAAAGCAGGCTCATGTCAAACAAACTCACAATGTTAATTAAAAGTCACCATCATCCATAAAAGTACATGATCAAGCATATGTATACACCCCTAATAAATATAAAATATAGCATAACTACACATATGAGAATATGCCATCCAAAAGACTAAACCAACTTTGTATTGCCAGAGCACGTATGATTGTCCTGCTAACTACTGTGCATCAGACATAAATGTCACCCAAGTTAGACACCCCAACAATGACCAGGGCAATCTCAGCATCATCGACACAAGGTGCTTGGCAAACAGTAACTCATACTTAATAGAACTGTACTGCTACTATACTACTACTACTACTATTAACATACCTCCCAATTGCTCAGATATTTGCAGAATGTCCAGACTTTTTTCTGGTATTTTTGTTCTGTCTTCATCATTGAGGATGGAAGTCACTAAATAATGACAGACATTTGAGTTTCAGACTTCATATCCTTCAGAAAATTCATGTTAATGCAGAACCTTTTATTCTATCATCTTTCTAAGTTAATAACATCAACATTTAAAATCTGTCCCCACTTTGGGCCTTTGTTCACCCACTATTTTTGGCTTTGTCCAGATTTCTGGGGCTTAGAAGTTGAGAGGAATGACTACTACTATACTACGGGTCTATATCATATGAGTGAATTGCACAAATTGTGAACGCTCATAATATCGAACATACCAGACCTCAAACTTCCTATTGTGGGGAGCTGCACCCCACATACCGCCTGCTAAATATATATTCCAACTCCGAGATCACACTACAATGAGGAAAGGGCAAATATCCCATTCTTCACTGTACCGCAATCTCAGAAATAGCACTTTGAGGTCCGGTACATTCGATGTTATGAGCGTTCGCAATTTGTGTGATTCGCTCATATGATATAGACCCTATACTACTACTATTACTACTAAATAACAATACTACAACTATTACTACTAGACTATTATACCACTACTACCACAAGTACTGTTGCTATACTACAACTAAATCTACTACTATAATACTGCTACAGCTGCAAATACTCAACAACTACTATAGTACTATAGTACTACTACTACTATTACTACAGAATGAGCACAACATACCAACACCATTGAACGTAAGCAGAATAACACAAAAATGCAATTCAGTACATAATCTTGATGAATGTCAACATCTGACTAAGCAAGCATTAACTATCCATTCTGAGTATCAGACATAGGCAACCCTAAGTCACAAAGAAATGTGCAAAGGGCAAAGCACAGTCACTATCACTTGCACAGGGTGAATGTTAACAGTAGGGTAAGCCTGACACAAAAAAGTGTGTATTGTGTCTGTGTGTTTGTTAATGACAAATGAGGTTGACATAAAATATGCATTCTCAGGGCCTGTAGCAACATATTTAAAGAAGTCAAATATTGAATATGTATGTAAGTGTGTATCTATGAGGTAAAATGGGCAAGATGAGGTGTACTGTGTGGAGATGTGCAGCAACATAGTCAATGCTGTTGTGCTAGCACTATACCCTGGCATCATGTGCAGGTGTGAGCTGTACATGGTAGAGGACTCAGTTTACTGCTGCCACCCAACCATGTCAACTACCTCTGCCAGGAGTTGCATTGTTAGTTCCATGATGTTAGCTAGACATCAGGGGGATACTTGATTGAAGCCTGCTGGACAAACTTGCATCATGACTCCATCCATGATCACAGCCATGTGGCCTACCATGTCTGAATTTGAACACATTAATCACTGATGGAGCAGTAGAAGTACCACTACAGGAGCAGGATCTGGCATTGCCACACTTGGCTAGTATCTGACAATGTAGTGGCTCTTCAGCTATGTGGATGCTGACCCTCCTCTAGCAGACATACCAAACCGACATTGTGTGATCTTGTCCAAAGAGTAACACATGTGGTTCATGCAGTCTCAGAATGCATGACGTGTAGTACTCTGACTCTCTCTTCTGTGATTCTGATGGAACTTGCAAGTGCCTCCATGGCAGCCCTACACATACATTGGGGGCTACCTACTGATAAACCAACACCAGTGGGGGTTATGAAGCATGCCTCGTCTGAGCTGCTCTACTGATGCCCCTGAGTAATTCTTCACCATCACAACTGCTAGGGGGAAGACATCACCAGCTCTGCAAATGGGGTAACCCTACTACCCTGATCAATAGTGTCACCCTCAACCTGTTCTGCCTCATATGGATCTGTATCATGGGTATGCATAGGCATACTGACTGTGTCCTTACAAACTCTGGAGGTATGTGGAAGACACAACCTTAGTGTCATACTTACGCTCTGCAACCCCAAGCTGTACCAGTTCAGCACCACCATTGCTATCATCATTGCTGATGACAGGCTCATGAGTGATTATAGCAATAAAAGTAAAAAAAAAAAAAAAAGATAAAATGCAAAAAAACATTATCAGACATATTCTACGTTAATCTGAGTAATGCAATAATAGATAAAAGTGCGAGTACAATTTTTAATAAGGTAGATTTTAAGGATCAATATATGAATGAAGACAAATAAAAAGTTATACCCATTTCATGTGGAGGTGGTCATGCAACCTTAATACCAGATGTGCCTAGACAAATGGAATGTAGATCGATAGAGGTATGGTAAGCATTAAACAGAAGATGACACATGAAAGGCAGCTATTCATAACTCTAAAAATCAGTTTTATAATATATAAATGGAATACCTGGAACATAAATAGTAGAAACACTTTGGTTTTCTTCCATCACTGCCCCCACAACCATCACAGCTCTGGGCAACTCCTGTGAGCTGTCTGGATCCCTTACAATAAATAGGAACTCCTCCAATTCCATGAGTGGTGTTTTGGTAGCAGGACCAGCTGCAGTAGCTTTTCCATTTTCTGCAGCAACACTGGCTGTCTTTTTTTTGTCTTTGTTTTTATGTCACTGGCCTGATGTCTGATAGCCTGGTAGTCATGGCCATGGCCACCCACAGCATATACATCATCAACCATCTGCTGCCAGACATGACCATGGAAGAGCTTGTCAGCTAACGTATTCACTAAGATGCGTGATTCATGCTGATGGATAGCCTGGACTATAACCTCATTCTCAGCATCTGAAAATGCATGTTTACTTGGCATTGATTTTATAGGTACCATATCATTGTGTCAAAGTAATAGTTATTAGACAAATCAACAGGGGCTTTGTGCTTACATGGTGATCTACTCTGGGCTTTCATTCATATTCATTATGCAGTCACCATCATTAAAAATTTGTAAATAATTAACATATATGAATACAGACATCTAACACTTAACACAAGTCCCCCCCAACAATAACAGAACTGAATAAGGGAAAATACATTTATGTCCTGAATATGTAACAGCATTAGCAATACTGATACTTTTAAACTAAAATAGTGTTCTAAATTCAGACATCTGTTAACAATCCTAAATATGCAGGCAGAACACAACTTTTGCATGTAATAAAAGTCAGTGATTATTGCAACAGCAATTGTTAAACCTTCCTTACAAAAAGAACATTGCAAAGTATAGACAGCACTTGTTTATGTAATAAGAATCCAAAACATCCTATAAATTACTAATTCTTCCCAGCAACCACAAATTGTAAGAACACTACACTTCTAATGGAATAAGAGCTGATTAAGTCAGGCATATACAACAATCTTACCACAGAACTATAAAGTTCGCCAAAGCAGGTAGAAGACAGCTTGATATGCAGCTAAATCCAAAACTTGATGAACCAGCAAGTAATTGTACCAAAAAACTTTATTACAGAGGAAGAAAGTTAGTGCTTTCATGGTAATACCATACCGCTTCTTCAGACAAACATGAATGGTGCAGAATAACTTATATACAAATGACATAATCTCAAACAGCTTAACAGCCAATAAAACAGACATTCATGCAGCCACATTCTCAGCTTAAAGTCATATAAAGTACATAATATTTACTAGAATAAAATCTAATAAAAAATATAAAAAATAATAAAAACATCAGCACAAATAGCTAAAACATGAAATATATTCATAATTAAGCAAACAAAAAACAATAAACAACCTACAGCTGTTTATTCCTTAATACAGGCTTAATGGGGACATGATCATTCAGCCCCATAGCTAGGTGTGCCCCCAACCTCAAGATCCACTCTAACTCGACCACCTCAGTATGAGCATTATATCACCACCTCACAGACCTGGGCTGATCACACATAATACCTGGAAGACAAAGTTGTGTTCAGGGCCAGTGGACAAAACATGTTTTTCTAAGGCACTAAAATCATATTGCTTCTTCATGCAATACACACGGTCCTTAATTCTTTCTTTTAAACTCCTGTTAATCTTACCGACGTAGAATTTATAACAGCACTGACAATGTGCTAAATAAACTACATTCCTTGTGGAGCAATCAGCAGATGCCCTCAGCTTCCAAAAATAGCCAGTGACAGGGTGCCTAAAGAATCTACACTCATCTATAAACTGACAAAAATTAAAACTTGGGATCCAGACATAACATGTCTAGGAAAACATAACTGTTGTCTTAAATTACTGTGGTTCTTTTATACAAATCAAGGGCCATCTGCTAATATATCGGAACATCTGCTGTCAGTCTGTAAAATATGCCAGTTCCTGGTAACTATATCTTTCACCATATTTACACCATGGAAAAATTTCAAAACAATGGGAGGACAACAATACCTATGAGGTGATCTAACTGATTGCCTATATAGAGCAGAAAAATACGGACACGCTATACTCTCACGCTCATTAGTTATTCTGGCACAAACTTGATCAACTTTAACTTGGGTATAACCCCTGATGGCAAACTTTTTCTTCAAATTTGACAAACTTCCTTCAAAGTCAGAAATAGTACATGACAGCCTCGAAACCGTGAAGGCTTGACCTCCCACAATGTTCCCAAATATATGTTGTGGATGCATACTCCACCTGTGGAGACATGATGGCCTATAACAGTCCTTCCTATGCATCTTGGTCAGCATTTTGCCATTCTCCAGCCAGATGTTCACATCCAAAAAGTCAACAGTGACTTGGGAACAAGTGAGGGTAAATTTCAAAAAATTACTACTATTATTTAAAGAATGAAAAAACATGTCAAGCTCTTGCTTGTTGCCTTTCCAACCAATAAACATGTCATCAACAAAACATCTATATATGGCAATATGACCATTGTGCTGTCGCAATACATGATGGAATTCCCATTCTGACATCACCAAATTGGCGTAAGAATTAGCGCAGCTGGTCCCCATTGCCACACCAGATTGTTGCCAGTAACATTTATCCTGAAACATAAAGATATTATGTTCAAGGACCAGCTCTAGAAGCATGCACAAGAAGTCAATATGCTTCATATCAAATTTATTACTCCTAGCCAAAACTTCCCTGACCATACTAATGCCTTTCTGGTTAGGAAGGCACGTAAACAGGGCTACAACGTCTATCGTCACTAAAAATTGAATATCTAACACATCCCCACTCACTGGTCACATTATATAAATCTCTCAAAAAGTTTTCAGTATCTTTCAATACAACTTCATTCATATCAGGAACTATTTGAAGTTATTTGTCCAAATAAATGGACATAGCCTGAGTCAACCAGTCACTCCCAGCTACAATCATTCTAAACTGTGGGACTGTCGGGTGTTTGTGGATCATGGGTAAGCCATGAATCCAAGGAACAACAGGAAATACAGTAATAAAATAATCAAATAGACCGATTGCAGTTGGAATGGGTCAGATATTCAATTTTTAGTGACGATATACATTGTATCCCTGTTTACGTCTATTCCTAACCAGGAAGGCATTAGTATGGTCAGGGCAGTTTTGGCTAGGAGTAATAAATTTGAGATAAAGCATACTGACTTCTTGTGCATGCTTCTAGAGCTGGTCCTTGAACATAATATCTTTATGTTTCAGGATAAATGTTACTGGCAACAATCTGACGTGGCAATGGGGCCAGCTGGGCTAATTCTTACGCCAATTTGGTGATGTCCGAATGGGAATTCTGTCATATATTAGGACAACACAGAGGTCATATTGCCATATATTGATGTTTTGTTGATGACATGGTTATTGGTTGGAAAGGCAACAAGCAAGAGCTTGACATGTTTTTTCATTCTTTAAATAATAGTAGTAATTTTTTTGAAATTTACCCTCACTTGTTCCCAAGTCACTGTTGACTTTCTGGATGTGAACATCTGGCTGGAGAATGGCAAAATGCTGACCAAGATACATAGGAAGGACTGTTATAGACCATCATATCTCCACAGGCGGAGTATGCATGGGCTATTTGTGGAAGTTGAAGGCATCTGTTGATTGTTCCACCAGGAATGTGGTTTATTTAGCACATTGTCAGTGCTGTTATAAATTCTACGTCAGTAAGACAAACAGGAGTTTAAAATAAAGAATTAGGGACCATGCGTATTGCATGAAGAAGCAATATGATTTTAGTGCCTTAGTGAAACATGTTTTGTCCACTGGCCCTGGACACAACTTTGTGTTCCAGATATTATGTGTGATTAGCCCAGATCTGGGAGGTTGTGATATAGTGACTCATACTGAGGTGGTCAAGTTAGAGAGGATCTTGAGGTTGGGGGCACACCTAGCTATGGGGTTGAATGATCATGTCTCCATTAAGCCTGTATTAAGGAATACATGGCTGTAGGGTGTTTATTGTTGTTTGTTTACTTAATTATGAATATCTTTCATGTTTTAGCTGTTTGTGCTGATGTTTTTATTATTATTTTTTATATTTTTATTAGATTTTATGCTAGTAAATATTATCTACTTTATATGCCTTTAAGCTGAGAATGTGGCTGCATGAATGTCTGCTTTATTAGCTGTTAAGATGTTTAAGATGATGTCATTTGTATATAAGTTATTCTGTACCATTCATGTTTGTCTGAAGAAGCGGTATGGTATTACCATGAAAGCACTAACTTTCTTTCTCTGTAATAAAGTTTTTTGGTACAATTACTTGCTGGTTCATCAAGTTTTGGATTTAGCTGCATATCGAGCTGTCTTCTGCCTGCTTTGGGGAATTTTACAGTTTTACATTTTCATTTGGTTGCTGCAGTTGGGTTTGTTTTTGTAATCTTACCACAGAACATTTTCAGAAATGTCACTTTAACAATGCTACTTCTCCCAAGTTAGAAATGAATTCACATCCTCAGGAAAATGTTTCCACAAACCCATGTAACATAAGTTGAGGATCATTACAATCCCAAGTGTTATACCGTCATTACAGATACAACTATTCAAAGTGTAGAAATACTAAAATCATAACTGTAAATATTACTTGCAAAGAATTTAACATACCTTGACAGGAATTGTAATAAAGTTCTCCCAAACGAATGCAATTACTGCAAATCAGTTCACTCAAACAGCACTATTTTAAGTTTTGAAACACTTGGTGAATCCAAGTAATCTTCCATACTACAGTAGAAGTTTCTCAGCTCCAGGTTATGCTTATATCATGTAGACTAACCCCTATGGACACAATGAAATATATAAATCAGGTATCGGCTCCTTATCATTCCTGACTCAGTCAATTTGATTGATGTGCTGGGATGATAAACATGGTGTAAGGATCTTCCACAGTGGTGTGCACATTGCCTAGCAGTACAGGTGTGAGTAAATGAGGCTTGCAAGTGTGACTCACTAACAGTACTGCACAACTAATGAAGTCTTTAACACTCCTGCTACTTGGGTGTACATTTACAAAGGGTATATCTGGAAGAATAGGCTTTAAACAAAGTTTTTATTACATTGATTGACTTAGGGTGACCTTTATACCCCTTTTATGAACACATGGTTAAGACTAACGGTGCCTCTGAGTAAAAAAGTGTCTGCAAGTCATATCAGCTGTATACATCTTTAATATACAAACAGAAAAGTTCAGAATTATTGCAAGTTATGATAAAATCAGGTTATAAACACATCAAAAGTGAGTAATACAAAAGAAAGGGTAAAACACACTGTTGTATTGCATATATTTGTTTGTACTGTGACATGCTTTAGAAACATAACTTGTGCAAATATTCCATTCAGCCAGACTTCTACTGTGAAAGGTCAAAGGACAACTCTGAGAACATGGGTATATTGCACCCTAAATGTAAAATATTAGAATGACAAAGCTGAGTGTATGTGCTGTACTTTTTCTACCTCACAATGCCAATGTTAATGGTGGTGTCAGTCAGAAATAAAGGATTCTTAAAATCAACATGTTATTGGTATAGGACCACAGATATCAGAAATCATCACACTAATTCAATATTTTTTTGCCTTCCTCCTTTGTGCCACACTTGGCCTTCAACACAGGTGACTGGCAGCAATGATTATCAGGGAATGACAAGAAAAAAAAAAATAAAAAATTTAATTTGGCATTCTGACAGTAGTGCAACTGAGACTGGAGCCTTTGCACTTCATTCACCCCTCTGCATAGTGCTGAATGCAAAAAAGGCACCTGTTATTTAACTTTCTCTGTGGCTCAGCATGTTAATGCAGTAAGATCTGAGCAACAATATAAATAATGCAGGGTTTGAATCCAGCTTTGGATATTTTGATGTTAGTATTCACAGTGAAATAAATGTTTCTTTATTTGAATCTGAAGTACAATTGCAATTTCAAGTGTTTGATTTGTAACAACAGAAGTGTGTATAATGAATGATAAATGGAATAACTTTGATATGGGTCACCTGTAGTCTCCTTAGTATTGATTATAGTAAAAGCACATTTTTAGATGCATGATGTAACAAATATGCCATATACTAAAGCCCAAGGAAGTAAAACAACAGATTTACCTGTGAAATATGGATCTTTAATCACAATCTTTGTAAATATGTCTGAACAATCATTCATGACAGTAAGACATTTCCTTAACACATGTACATTTTACTTGTATATGCTGTGTACAGCATGATCTAATGTAGACTCCTGTGTGGCCCCTTCCTCAATAAGTCTCATGACATGAAGTCATGAAGCAGTGTACAGAAATGCAAGTTAGCACATGTAAAACACTGTTAAAGTATCAATTTTTTAGGGTAATGCTGGAGGTGCTAGATTCAAATTGATATAGTTTGACTTGTCAGTAAAATTAATGATCCTTACTATCAACATTTCACATTTAGAAGGCCACCTCTTGGATAAATCAACACACTGCTTTATGTTTTTCAAATTTTTTTTAGATTCTTTCTTTGAGCAATTCTTGGCATTGTGCAGCATTTACTGTCAGTTGTGACTAGCAATTAATAACAGTTAACATTTCAAGGCAAAAATGCAACATTTTATTTGGCATGCGCAATGAGTTAGCCATCGGTAGCGCAAATGAGACTGATGCTGCTGCTCTTCAGTTATCATTCTAGACAGTACTTAGTGCAGAAAACCTACACCTGTTATATAACTTCCTTTGCATCTCAACATGTTAATGTAGTAATGTCTGAGTACTAGCACTAATAATGCATGTTTCAAATCCAATTTACAGATTGTTTTACTGGGGGAGCAGAATAAAGTATTGTCAGTGACTTTTTATTAGTAATTGAACATGAAGTACAACTGTCAAGTTACTAACTGAAACTTGCAACACAGCACTGTGTAATGAATGCTAAATATACTCTGTGTGAAGTTTATTAAGTATAACAATGATCACAGTTAAAGTACACTGTATATGTACAATGTTACCAGTATTTGCTCAGATAAAGTATGACTCATTACAATTAGAAGCATTAGGTGTATAAGACAGTATGTCATGTAAAGTATGTATGGCCTCTTGCTCAACATATGTAACTGAGATCATTCAAATCAAGGCAAATGAAAATGTTTTATAGGAATACATAATTGTCTCAAAATATAAGTCCAATAACATAACAACTCAAAGTCCAATACATACAGGCTTGTCAGAATTAGATCTCCAGTCATGTTCACTTTGTTATACCTCAACTTACAGCCTGGAAATGTTAGTTCTTCTGTGGCATCAACAGTTAATAAACAGAATATAGCAGTTGAGTTTTTGTTTTTGTCATGGGTTTACTTCTCAGGTACTGTCAGTCACAGTTTATAAAATGTATGCCCCACCAACCCATTATGTTCCAGTTTATATAAATCTGTCTATTAACAACAGTGATTATTACCAACAAAATTGAAAATGCCATGTCATATCTGTCTGTCACAGGAGTATATGCATGATTAACATCCAACGTACTAGAGAGTATAGCCAGAGGTGGCAATATATAATTTCAAATGTTAATCAGATATCATCAGTAAAAAGCATTTGATAAAGTCATAGTGGAACATGTTTAAGTTCACTGAGCATCACTCATGCCCAAGACACATTGCATTGTTTTGACACGTCCAATGTACTTTGAAGCAATCATACCCAAATCATCTGCCAGGCCATCTGTGTGCTTTCTATTGTATAAATACAGTGGGCAAGGTTGTCTCTTGTTGCATGCAGGCTGGTACATGTGAGATTTGAACTAGACACCAATTCCCTGCCATATTTCCTGATATCCTTGAGAAGACATGGCAGACAGTGGTGAGAGTGCTGCTCCAGGTCCAGAATCTTTATTGCGCTCCTCATAAAGTGCTACAGCAGAAGGCTTCTGCAGGAAGACTATAACAAGTCTCAATACAAGGATGAGGCTTGGAATAGCTTGGCCTAGTCTGTCATCAGTGCAACTGGCATTCTACAGCCATGGTAAACAATGTTGTTGCCATTATAGTGACATAAAAAGGCACAAGCAGGACTTCAGAAGCCAAAGGGAGGCAGAATTCTGAACTGCTAAAATACCTGAGTTGTGTAAGAATAGTGACATATCACCAGTCAGTTCAATGTTATGGACTGCCAAGATATGCTGTGTTTCATTATGTTTTCTTTCTGTTTTCTGTTCTATATGGCTTCTGATGAGATTGAGCAGAATCAGGAAGTGCATCAAGAATGACCGGCATAACTCAGAGAGACATGGGGTATGTATAGCTCAAGTATGAATGCTAGCAAAATCATAATACCTCAGAAATGTAATTAGCCTTACCAAATTTTAGACATCAGTCCATATGAGCTTGTGAAACTCACAACTAAGTAGACATACCTTACCTATATATCAGGCATATATGCTTGTTCCCGTAGCTCTTGATCATTGTATTAGGCATTGTGTAAATCGACCTAATATATCAATTAGCTATTAATACAGAATAATATATAAAATTTATGTTCTGCAATTGTTAAGTATCATTAAAATTCCAGTCTTTGTAATGGATTTCTTTAATTGGAATGCATATATCATCAATGTAGTAGTCATGTAACTGTTTGCCTAATGTCTATAATAACAATGAGATAGATGTGTTTTGACACCTTTTCGACTTCAGATTCATATCTGGATGTGCCAAAGGTTACCATATGTATGTAATTTGGATACATTTTGAAATATTAAAATGGCATGTCATTGATGGTATTTTATGTTTTCTCTCCCTACTCTTTCTGTCTCTCCCTCTCTATCTTTTTTTTTTTTTTTGCAACATAATTCCTGCAGCACGAGTTATACTGACCACTGGGGATCAGACAGTCATACCTCCACAGGTGGCTGCTGTGACACCACCACAGGCAGCACAGACACTCAGCATGTCTGGGTACCAACCTGTCAGCATTGCTTCCACAACTCCTGAAATACTTGCTCCAACTGTGTCTCACAGCTCTGCCCTGGAGCTAGTGATGTTGTACCCATCAGGAGTAGTACTAGTGGATGTAGTAGTTTTTCTACCCTTCAGGAGCTCACAGAGGACATTATGGAGAGGGGCATTGTTGCTAAACTGGCAGAACTGAGAAAGTCCTGCATTGAATATTCAAGTCAATTCCCCATCCAGCACTGACCCAGATGCCTGCAGTAGGAGTCAGTGATGACAGTTCTATGGGTGAGTACTAGATTCTCACTTTACTCATGCTGGGTGAGAATTCACCTCTGGTGTCCCCTACCTATCCCAAATCATGATGTCTCCCAAGCTTTTGTGTCCATCACCATCACTGTCTGTGTGTATGTCCTATATTTCTGTACCTGCTACCTAACCTACCTACCTACCTACCTAATCCTCCAATTCCTAACTGCCTTCCACAACATTCCTGTCTCTATATACAATAAAAAAATAAATAAAATGGACACCTGTCCCACACAAAAAAATTATGCCCCATATAAAGCTCTATACTTCACCTCTGTGTGTGTCAGACACAGTTGATTTGGTCCAATTGGCCATACAACATTATTAAGTTGTCACCCTCTTCTGATGTGGTGACTGTCCAAATACATCTAATTATTTGTATACGTACACAGTTATTGTGTGAAGAAGTGGATAGCTATGGTGCTCTCCCACCAGCATCCTTTACATTCCTCTATTTCCCCCCTTTGTTCTAACCCCTGCTTGCCCTCCAATAATCATGACACATGTAAATCATGACAGTAACTGTTACCATGATACACATCTGTTCTGAAATGACTCAAATTATGAACTGTCTATATGTCTGTACTCACTTGTGTGAAACATGGAATGGGGCAGCATAGATCACTGCTAATTCCCATTCAAATATTTGTCAGTGGCTTATATTACTTGTGTATGTTTTAATGGCTTATTCAATTCAAGATGTGATGAGTTCACTGTGATGCTATCTAAGAACTTCAATATGTAAATTATATTTGCACTCCAAAACATTAGAATTGCTATGATGTACAATGGTGTTGGACTTTTGGATACATACTTGCTGTGTAGTATTAAGTAGTGTGCTTTCATATGTTTGACATGTATGTTTTTTATTTACATTGCACATTGTACAAACATGAGGAAATATTGACAATGACACTCCAAATAATGCAGATTTCATACTATGATCCAAAGCTGATCAGTCAAGAATAATTGGTTGTCTTTCTGTTGTTTGACAGTTATGATTATCATCCATCATATACATGGTGAATACACCATAAAGTTGAAAAAATCAAAAGTCAGAACTAACTTTATTGTCATTTAGATCTACACAAGTGTAAATTAAATGAGATTTTGTGCAATCAGCTCATCATGGGACAGACAAAAAATCACATACATAGACATAATTTAAAACAACATATAATAATACTGCCACCTTCTTATAAATCAACTCTATACTTAAGTATATAGCTACATATATTCCTGAAAACAGACACTTGTTAAGATACTAAAAATACACATCTAGCAACAAAGTTCAGCTAGATATAATTCACACTACCACAATGCCCATGAATGAAATGATATATGAGTTATCTGAGCATTGTGTAATCACTTGTGATCAACACATCGCTGTTTTGTCTGATTGTCAAGACACATTATTTTTCAACCAACCATGTGATGCACAGTATCTGTTCTGTAGCATGCTGATGACACCATCTTTTTATATGTGTAGTATACTTATAGTCAGCTGTATCCTGTGGCACTGGCAGTTAATACAATGTGGTCTAGCTTATGTAGTTAGATAGCTAGGTGTTTGAAACCAGCACTTGTTTCTACTGCTAGGTAGGAATGGTTTCATCCAGATATCTAATGTGTACACTTCCACTCAGGAGAAGCATTTACACCATGAGCAGGTTCCATTTCTTCTCCTTTTAGGCCAGACATCTGCTCTGCAATATACTGATGATGTCATGTTGTGAGATGTGCTCTATCTCATATTTGTAGTTAGACTTTGCCTGTGGTCCTTGAGGTTAATACAGTGTATGTGTGTGACTGAGTGTGTGTGTGTGTGTGTGTGTGTGTGTGTGTGTGTGTGTGTGTGTGTGTGTGTGTGTGCGTGTGTGTGCGTGTGTGTGTGTGTGTGTGTGTGTGTATGTACATGCAAGTAAGTCAAAATCTAGGTAGGAATGGCTTCACCCACACATCTGATGTGCAGAGTTACACTGGGAGGGGGCTTTCACACCACATTTAGCCCCTTTTACCAAACACATCTCCTTTGCAAAACAGTGAGGATGTAATCCTTTCAAACATGTTCTGTCTCACACTTGTAGTCAGACATATTCTCTGATGCTGTCAATTGTTACAATGTACACTGACTTGTGTACTCAGGTAGGTGTTTGAATCTAGCAATTACTTCTTTGTATCAGTGTGTGTGTGAATGTAGATCTTGGTAAGAATGGCTTCACAATCATTTCTGATATATAGATTTACACTGGTAGAGGGCTTCCCATCAAATTCTTCCCCTTTTATGTCAAACATCTGCTCTCCAATATATTGATGATGTCATCCTTTCAAATACACTCTGTCTCACACTTGCAGTCATACTCTTGTTGTGGCACTGGCAGTTGATGCAATGTTCTCTAGCTTGTGTACCTAGGTAGCTATTCAAATCCAGCAATTACTTACTTGACTTACTCTTGAGTGTGTGTGTGAATCTAGGTTGGAATGGCTTCACCACAGATCTGATGTGTAGGTTTATACAGGGAGAGAACTCCTCCATCAATATATTTTCCTTCTAACCAAAATATCTGTTCTTCAATGTACACTGATAATGTCATCCTTTCTGTGACACCTGTGCCCTGGACCAGCAATCAAGAAACCTCAATCCTCACCACTAACACCAATGAGGGGCATCTCGTATAGGAGGAAAGGATATCAAATATACACAGTAAAGTGCAATTTTCCTTAAGAGAAGACACTCCACTGTCACGGCTATAGGGTCCAGATTGCAGCCTAGGGGCAAGCTAAAACCTCCAGCACCCTCTCTGTCCAACCAGTGCTTTGTGTCCCTGCCAAAGTAGCTGACACACACACACACACACACACACACACACACACACACACACACACACACACACACACACACACACACACACACATTTTGAGAAGAGTTTATATAAACACGCAGACACTTGTCCTGGGGAAGGCTGGCACAGGTTCTTCAGCTGTGCCCCCTTTTACCAGACTACACAGTAGTATCAGCTGTCACCACCCACTAATATTTATCAGCTAATCGAAGGCCCTTAAAATGGTGTCCAATTATTACTGTGCATTATTATTATCCAATTGGTAGTATAGCCCACGGCTAAAGCTATTGGAGTGGCTTTGAACAATTTTACCAAAGGCATGCAGGTACTCTAAAGAGCTTAAATTATCTCTACAAAAACAGCCACAGTTGAGAAGCTTTAAAAATATTTAATAACAAATAGTCAAAATACAAGACAATACTTTTTACTACACAGTGCTAGTTACGAGTTCAGAGATCACAGAGAAATACTTAAAATAATTCAGTAGTACAGTTCTGACATCACAGAAAAACACTTAGTCTAATCTTTCTAGTTTTTAGCTATTTCAAGAGAAAACACAAATCTAAGATAAACTTACATATAGAGCAAAATAGTGCTGAGTTGGATGGTCAAGACAAAAAATGCTTAATGCTCTCTGATTCTCTCTCTTTCTAAAATCACATTCCTGGTTCACATTATATCATTCTTCATCGGTTCTCAGGCTAACAGAAACTACATTTACATTCTTCACCTCTGGGCAGAAACCAGAGCAATAGAGGACATTTATGCATGCAAATTCTGACTATTAACTTTGGCCTTAAAACAATAGCAAGAGTTCCTTCATCTAGACAGACCGGAGCCAACTTTAAAGATCAAAGACAGTCATAAAACGTTTGACTTAGTTCCTTACAGCAGAGTGCACTGTTGCTACATTTGTTCAGTTCCACATGTAACACAATTTTTACCATTTAAGACATCAAGCCTGTGGTTTACATTAATATTTACAGATGACAGAATTATCTCCAAAATTCTATCTGGCTAGGCTGGCAACCTTCACATTTCTTCACCCAATCTTCACACTTTCAAATGTGCTGTATTTCACAGTTGTAGTTAGAATTATTTGGTGGAGCTGGTGGTTGATGCAATGTACTCTAACTTGTGTACTTAAATAGTTAGATGCTCAAATTCAATAACTACTCACTTGTATCAGTGTGCATGCATGTAGACCTTGTTAAGAATGACTTCACCCACAAATCTGATGTGTAGATTTACACTAGACAAGAACACTTACCACCACTTTTAGACCAGTTATCTTCTTTCTAAACACTGATGAGGCCATCCATTGAAATGTGTTTTATTGTACCCTGTAATAAGACTTCTCCTGTGGTGCCAGAAATTGATACAGTGCTCTGTAGCTTAAGGACTTAGGTAGGCAGGTGTTTAAATGTGATATTCTCTAAATATTGTGAGTGTCTGTTATTATAGTCACAGGGATGACTGGATTGCCTAACACGTGGTGTGTATACCTCCACTAATGCAATATATTGACATGAGAAAAAAAATCACACTACGCATTCACTCAGTTTTAATCTGCACATATGCCTTGAAACACATTAATGATGTCATGCCTTCAAACATGTTCTGTATAACTCTTGTACTAATACTTTGCCAGTGGTGGTTGCAGTTAATACGCAGTTCCGTAGGCTGTGGGCCTTACAGATGCAGCTTTTCAAATCCAGCAAAGGCCAACATAATGTGAGTGGAGTAACATGAAACACTGCCTTATCCAACATTCCCACTACCTCTTCCCATTCTTTTTAGGTCTCACATAGGCCTTTCAACACACTTGTAATTTCATCCCATTCAGATATGTGTTCTGTGACCCTTGCAGTAAGACATCTCCTGTGGCATGCAGTTAATACTGACTTCCATAGAATGTGGCATTAGATAGACAGTTGCTCAAATATGGTAATGTTTAAGTGCAAAACAACATTGATGGATAGGAGCGGCTTACCCAAGAAAGAGTGATATGGCCAACTCACAGTTGTGTAAACAGTCATCATCATCATCTTCTTTTGGCTGTTTCCATTAGGGGTCACCACAGCAGATCACCTGTTTCCATTTCTTCCTGTCCTCTGCATCTTGCTCTGTCACACCAACCACCTGCATGTCCTCTCTTACCACATCCATAAACCTTATCTTAGGCCTTCCTCTATTCCTGTTACCTGGTAGCTTCATCCTTAGCATCTTTTTCCCAATATACTCAGCATCCCTCCTCAGCACATGTCCAAACCAACATAATCTTGCCTCTCTGGCTTTGTCTCCAAACCTTCCAACCTGGGCTGACCCTCTAATATACTTATTCACAATCCTGTCCAACCTCATCACACCCAGTCCAAATCTTAACATCTTTAACTCTGCTACATCGAGCTCAAACCCCTGCCTTTTTATCAATGTCACTGTCTCCAACCCATATAACATAGCTGGTCTCATTACCCTCTTGTAGACCTTCCCTTTCACTCTTACAGGTACTAGTCTGTCACAAATCACTCCTGACACTCTT